>NC_092174.1:14389985-14512485 GCF_045791955.1 Oncorhynchus clarkii lewisi | reverse complement strand
TGCCACATGCCTCTTGTGTCTGAGCCGTTGAATTGAGATTCTACTTTGTCTCTGTACTGACGCTTAGCTTGTTTGATAGCCTTGCGGAGGGAATAGCTGCACTGTTTGTGTTCGGTCATGTTACCAGACACCTTGCCCTGATTAAAAGCAGTGGTTCGCGCTTTCAGTTCCACACGAATGCTGCCATCAATCCACGGTTTCTGGTTAGGGAATGTTTTAATCGTTGCTATGGGAACGACATCTTCAACGCACGTTCTAATGAACTCGCACACCGAATCAGCGTATTCGTCAATATTGTTATCTGACGCAATACGAAACATGTCCCAGTCCACGTGATGGAAGCAGTCTTGGAGTGTGGAGTCAGCTTTGTCGGACCAGCGTTGGACAGACCTCAGCGTGGGAGCCTCTTGTTTTAGTTTCTGTCTGTAGGTAGGGATCAACAAAATGGAGTCGTGGTCAGCTTTTCCGAAAGGGGGGCGGGGCAGGGCCTTATATGCGTCGCGGAAGTTAGAGTAACAATGATCCAAGGTCTTTCCACCCCTGGTTGCGCAATCGATATGCTGATAAAATTTAGGGAGTCTTGTTTTCAGATTAGCCTTGTTAAAATCCCCAGCTACAATGAATGCAGCCTCCGGATAAATCGTTTCCAGTTTGCAGAGAGTTAAATAAAGTTTGTTCAGAGCCATCGATGTGTCTGCTTGGGGGGGGATATATACGGCTGTGATTATAATCGAAGAGAATTCTCTTGGTAGATAATGCGGTCTACATTTGATTGTGAGGAATTATAAATCAGGTTAACAGAAGGATTTGAGTTCCTGTATGTTTCTTTCATCACACCATGTCACGTTAGCCATAAGGCATACGCCCCGCCCCTCTTCTTACCAGAAAGATGTTTGTTTCTGTCTGCGCGATGCGTGGAGAAACCCGTTGGCTGCACCGCCTCGGATAGCGTCTCTCCAGTGAGCCACGTTTCCGTGAAGCAAAGAACGTTACAGTCTCTGATGTCCCTCTGGAATGCTACCCTTGCTCGGATTTCATCAACCTTGTTGTCAAGAAACTGGACATTGGCAAGAAGTATGCTAGGTAGTGGTGCACGGTGTGCCCGTCTCCGGAGTCTGACCAGAAGACCGCCTCGTTTCCCTCTTTTTCGGGGTCGTTTTTTTGGGTCGCTGCATGGAATCCACTCCGTTGTCCTGTTTGTAAGGCAGAACACAGGATCCGCGTCACGAAAAACATATTCTTGGTCGTACTGATGGTGAGTTGACGCTGATCTTATATTCAGTAGTTCTTCTCGACTGTATGTAATAAAACCTAAGATGACCTGGGGTACTAATGTAAGAAATAACACGTAAAAAAACAAAACACTGCATAGTTTCCTAGGAACGCGAAGCGAGGCGGCCATCTCTGTCGGCGCCGGAAGTAATCCATGCTTCACGGTTGGGATGGTGTTCTTCGGCTTGCAAGCCTCCCCCTTTTTCCTCCAGACATATGTCATTATGGCCAAACAGTTCTGTTTCATCAGACCAGAGGACATTTCTCCAAAAAGTACAATCTTGTCCCCATCTGCAGTTGCAAACCGTAGTCTGGCTTTTTTATGGCGGTTTTGGAGCAGTGGCTTCTTCCCTTGCTGAGTGGCCTTTCAGGTTATGTCGATATAGGACGTATTTTACTGTGGATATAGATACTTTTGTACCTGTTTCCTCCAGCATCTTCACAAGGTCCTTTGCTGTTGTTCTGGGATTGATTTGCACTTTTCGCACCAAATTACGTTCATCTCTAGGAGACAGAATGCGTCTCCTTCCTGAGGGGTATGACGGCTGCGTGGTCCCATGGTGTTTATACTTGCATACTATTGTTTGTACAGATGAATGTGGTACCTTCAGGCATTTGGAAATTGCTCCCAACGATGAACCAGACTTGTGGAAGTCTACAATTGTTTTTCTGAGGTCTTTGCTGATTTCTTTTGATTTTCCCATGATGTCAAGCAAAGAGGCACTGAGTTTGAAGGTAGGCCTTGAAATACATCCACAGGTACACCTCCAATTGACTCAAATGATGTCAATTAGCCTATCAGAAGCTTCTAAAGCCATGACATAATTTTCTGGAATTTTCCAAGCTGTTTAAAGGCATAGTCAACTTAGTGTATGTAAACATCTGACCCACTGGAATTGTGATACAGTGAGATATAATCTGTCTGTAAACTATTTTTGGAAAAATGACTTGTGTCATGCACAAAGTAGATGTCCTCACCGATTTGCCAAAACTATAGTTTGTTAATAAGAAATTTGTGGAGTGGTTGATAAACGAGTTTTAATGACTCCAATCTAAGTGTATGTAGACTTCCGACTATCTCGATATCTCTGTGTTTACACAGGCAGCCCGATTCTTATTTTTTGCCCAATTAATGGCAAAATATCTGATCTGATTGGTCAAAAGAACAATTAGTTGGAAAATATCAGAATTAGGCTGCCTATGTAAACGCAGCCATAGGGACATACCTGTGAGCAATTTGAGGTAATGATAATTCCCTTGTGCCCAATTTGCTGATATTAATGTAGAATTTAGTAGAATTTCCCCCCTACCACTGATACAGTGTTAAATAGGTTATCATCCCCTTGAATTCAGTGTAGGATAATCTGATCCTAGATATGTTGTTAATGTTAACTTCAATCTAGCCCAAGCGTAGCCCCCTGGGCCATTGGCTGGTTCTTTATCTTAGCCCTGCGTGCTTCAATGTTGTTATATTGACCATTACAATTGAAAGGCAGCTCACCCCCACACACACAGTTCCCATTGTCAACAGAATCCAACCCATTGAATCAAAAGTCTGGTACTGGATCCCCACACTAAACAGCTCGGTGTTGAATTCCCCTCATAAACCTCAAGTGTGATTGACAGGCTGTAACCTTGGCAATGATTAAAGTAGTTCTTTAGTGGCGGCTGCGGAGCGGTGATAAGGCTGTTTGTGGAGCCGGGCTGTGAGATAGGGAGTAGTGTGTTTACTCCCAGCTAGCTAGGGCCCTCACATCTCATCCGCTAATAATTAGCACTGTGTTGTTCTCCCAGGCTTAAAGGATTACGATGGAGTTTAGTCTGGAACACGTGTCGGGGGGAGACTACACCATCTCAACCATTATACTGAAATACTGGAGAGTATCATCCTGAAATTCACCAAAAATGCATTGAGATATTAAGAACAGAAGGGAAGAGATAGTTGACCATTTTAACATCATTGTATGTGGGACTGTTACATCATTGTATATGAGGGCTTTTCTTTGAATGTGTGCTCTGTACTCTACAGCCACCTAGTGCTAATACTGTATCAGCACTGTGTCAATGTTTTTTTTTTCTCTCTATAGAAAGAAATCCATACTGTTCTACTTCAATATCCTGAAATGTGCCAACCCTGCTGTCCTCATCAACCTCCAGTGTCCCACCACTCAGGTATTCATAGCATATTGGTCAATAACAATATTGACTCATAGAGTACATAGGTAGAGTTATTGTTAAAGGCCCAGTGCAGTCAAACTATTTGTTTTATATCTTATTGTACAACAGCTGATGAAACTAACACTGTAAAAACCAAAAACTAAATATCAGTGTTATTTCCTAATAGTTGCCGGTTGAAAATACAATCTACACAGAACCTTCTAATCAGCAGGTTTGCATGGGTGGGAGTTCCGGCTTTCCATGGTGACCTCACCATGAAGTGAATTGGTTAATAGACCAATAACAGAGAGAGTTCCAAACCTCTCTGCCAATAACAGCTAGTTTTCAGTTTTCCCTTCCCCACTCAGACCACTCCCAGACAGTCTGAGGAAAATTCTAGCTTGAGAAATAGTTTTTTGCTAAAAAGCCATTTTTGTCCATTTTTTATGAAATCCGTGACAGTAAAGTACTTAATTGTCGCTCCAAAGTTATTCGATATTGATATAAAAAAACGTTGCATTGGGGCCTTTAAAAAAGGGTGTCATATCAGCTTACTGGGTATTCATTAGTGTGTTCAATACTTCCTCAGATGTGTGTTTCCAAGTGCCCGGACAGATTTGCAACCTACACAGATATGCAGTTGCAATACCAAATCACTGCAGCCCCCTGGGAATATTACAGGCTGTTCTGCAAACCAGGATTCAACAACCCAACAAAGGTATGCATGCAGGCGTTGCACTGTTTGGAAGTGTGTACTGTTAGGATGTGAACTGCTTTCATCGCGTGTAACAACGACTAGTTGTCTAAAGCAGGAACAACCTAAATAAACTGAAATTAAAAGAAAAAGAAACTACACTATGAAACAAAGATAAATTATATGAAGAATGATTGTAACGGCCGTTGGTGGTGGAAGAAGGTGAGGACCAATGCACAGCGTGGTAAGTGTCTTTTTAAAAAAGTAAATGAACACTGAACTGGGAACCATACCAGGCCAAACACAGAAATACCAAATCATAGAAAAACGAACATAGACAACCCACCCAACTCATGCCCTGACCATACTAAAACAAAGACATAACAAAACAACTAAGGTCAGAACGTGACAATGATAGTAAAAAGCTTTCGGGCACCTTAAATGAAATTTTGGGAAAATAAGCCAACTCGACTCCTTCATTTATTAAATCAGATGGCTCATTCATCACAAAGCCCACTGATATTGCAAACTACTTTAATGACTTTTTCATTGGCAAGATAAGCAAACTTAGGGATGACATGCCAGCAACAAACCCTGACACTACATATCCATGTATTATCGAAACAAATTATGAAAGACAAGAATTGTACTTTGGAATTCCGTAAAGTCAGTGTGGAAGAGGTGAAAAAAATATTGTTGTCTATCAACAATGACAAGCCACCAGGGCCTGACAATCTAGATGGAAAATTACTGAGGATAATAGCAGACGATATTGCCTCTCCTATTTGCCACATCTTCAATTTAAGCCTACTAGAGACCGTGTGCCCTCAGGCCTGGAGGGAAGCTAAAGTCATTCCGCTACCCAAGAATATTAAAGCTGGCTCAAATAGCGACCAATCAGCCTGTTACCCACCCTTTGTAAACGTCTAGAAAATATTGTGTTTGACCAGATACAATGCTATTTTACTGTAAAAAAATTGATAACAGAATATCAGCATGCTTATAGGGAAGGACACTCAACAAGCACAGCACTTACTCCAATGACTGATGATTGGCTGAGAGAAATTGATGATAAAATGATTGTGGGGGATGTCTTGTTAGACTTCAGTGCAGCTTTTGACATTATTGATCGTAGTGTGCTGCTGTAAAAACATTTGTGTTATGGCTTTATACCCTCTGCTATAATGTGGATAAAGAATTACTTGTCTAACAGAACACAGAGGGTGTTTTTCAATGGAAGCCTATCAAATATAATCCCGTTAGAATCAGGAATTCCCCAGGGTAGCTGTTATGGCCCCTTGGTTTTTTCAATTTTTACTAACAACATGCCACTGACTTTGAGTAAAGCCAGAGTTTCTATGTACGCGGATGACTCAACACTATACACGTCAGCTACTACAGCGACTGAAATTACATCAACACTCAACAAAGAGCTGCAGTTAGTTTCAGAGTGGGTGGCAAGGAATAAGTTAGCCCTAAATATTTATAAAACCTGAAGCATTGTGTTTGGAACATAACACTCACTAAACCCTGACCCTCAACTTGTAATTACAAGTCTTGTAATAAATAATGTGGAAATTAGGCAAGTTGAGATGACTAAACTGCTTCGAGTAACCCCAGATTGTAAACTGTCATGGTCAAAACATATTGATGCAGTAGTAGCTAAGATGGGGAGAAGTTTGTCTATAATAAAGTGATTAACAACATTATCAACAAGGCAGGTCCTACAGGCCCTAGTTTTGTCGCACCTTAACTATTGTTCAGTCGTGTGGTCAGGTGCCACAAAAAGGGACTTTGGAAAATTGCAATTGGCTCAGAACAGGGCAGCATGGCTGGCCCTTGGCTGTACACAGAGAGTTGATATTAATAATATGCATGTCAATCTCTCCTGGCTGAAAGTAGAGGAGAGATTGATTTCATCACTACTTTTATTCATGAGGTATTGACATGTTGAATGCACCGAGCTGTCTGTCTAAACTACTGACACACAGCTTGGACATCCATGCATACCCCACAAGACATGCCACAAGAGGTCTCTTCACAGTCCCCAAGTCCAGAACAGACTATGGGAGGCACACAGTACTACATAGAGCCATTACTACATGGAAATCTATTCTGCATCAAGTTTTTTGACATTTATTTTTTATTTTATTTAACCTTTATTTAACCAGGTAGGCTAGTTGAGAACAAGTTCTAATTTACAACTGCGATCTGGCCAAGATAAAGCATAGCAGTGTGAACAGACAACACAGACTTACACATGGAGTAAACAATTAACAAGTCAATAACACAGTAGGAAAAAAAGAGAGTCTATATACATTGTGTGCAAAAGGTATGAGGAGATAGGCGAATAATTACAATTTTGCAGATTAACACTGGAGTGATAAATGATCAGATGGTCATGTACAGGTAGAGATACTGGTGTGCAAAAGAGCAGAAAAGTAAATAAATATTAACAGTATGGGGATGAGGTAGGTAAATTTGGGTGGGCTATTTACTGATAGACTATGTACAGCTGCAGCGATCGGTTAGCTGCTCAGATCGCAGATGTTTGAAGTTGGTGAGGGAGATAAAAGTCTCCAACTTCAGCAATTTTTGCAATTCGGAAAATTGTATTTAAAAAACAGATAAAAAAACAACAACATTGGCACAGACACACGCACACACGCATGCACGCACGCACACACACACACACACACACACACACACACACACACACACACACATACACACTATACATACACATGGATTTAGTACAGTAGATATGTGGTAGTGGTGTAGTAGGGGCCTGAGAGCACACAGTGTGTTGTGAAATCTGTGAATGTATTGTAATGTTTTAAAATTGTATAAACTGCCTTAATTTTGCTGGACCCCAGGAAGAGTAGCTGCTGCTTTGGCAGGAACTAATGGGGATCCATAATAAATACAAATACCTCACACCCAGGCTACTGAATTGTGCTGCGTTGTGTTAAAGATTATGAATTAAAGACAGAGTTTTAACACTTTTGTAATTTTCTGTTCACAGAGCGTAACGACAATTAGTAGGACATGACTGACACTTCTCCTCTTTTTGCTTTAAGCCTGTTGCACAAGTGTTACGAGACGAGGACTGTCCATCAATGATTGTGCCTAGCAGACCATGTAAGTACAGCAAAAAAAATGACAGCAACTGGCGGGCAATAAGGAAGAAGTCCTGATACTGAATGATCTTGTCTACTAGTCCTACAGCGTTGTTTTCCTGACTTCATCACTCTGAATGGAACCCTGACTGTGGCCAAAAGAACCCACTTCAAAGATGCCCTGGACAAAGCCCGCAGTGTGACTGAACTAAGAGACGCCGCCAAGTGAGTTACAAAGACACCCACACATGCATGTGGATGTGCGTATACATGCATGCAGGCACATACAGTACACACACACAAACATTTCTGTAATTATGGCAGTTTTATAATGGCCATTGTCTCCTGCAGTGGCATCACAGGTCTGGTGGATGCTAAGGAGGTTGGGATGAAGATTGTGGAGGACTACACCGCCTCATGGAACTGGATCCTGATGTAAGAAGTCTAGGTGGCAGAGATACACTGGGTTGAGTTCTTATAACAGACAATGAATTGTGCTGTACGGTACTTTATTGTACTTTTACGCTACTGTGAAATACTATATTTAGAGTGTGTACTGTGTGTTATTTCCAGAGGTCTGGTGATAGCACTGGTGGTCAGTCTGATCTTCATCCTGCTGCTACGTTTCACTGCCGGACTCCTCCTCTGGTTCACCATCATCGCCGTCATACTGGTGATCGCTTACGGTCGGTGTGTGTGTGTGTGTGTGTGTGTGTGTGTGTGTGTGTGTGTGTGTGTGTGTGTGTGTGTGTGTGTGTGTGTGTGTGTGTGTGTGTGTGTGTGTGTGTGTGTCAAAGTTATTAGAGTTTTGTGTTTTTAATATTTGTATTTATTTCTATTAATTTTAAGACTTTTATTAGAAATTCAGCTTAGTTTCAGTTAGTTTTCCGATCCACTTTAATAGTTTTTATTTAGTCGAAGTTTTATAAAAAACATTTATATTTCGTTTTTATAGTATTTAGTTGGAAGTTTTAGTGTGTTTTGGGGATGTCAGTTCTTGCCAGTGTGGGACAGTAATGCGTAAGGTGATGAGTCAGGTTATAGGTTAGGTTTAAATGTAGACTCAGCGAAATGACATAGATGCACAAAGTAAACTGTAATAGAGGGTCAATTTCCACAACAACCAGGAGCGGTGAAGCGCGAGGTTAAACGTCTCCGCTGTTCTGGTCCTGTAGCTACCACGTTGTAGCAGCGTGAAGCGTACACGTGCAGAAGTGCAGATACTCTGTGTGACTGTCTGTGTGAGAGCAAGGTTTTGCATCATGCTCATCTCAATGGCCGTGTTCGAGCAGTCCAATTTTATCAAGTCGGTTACCATCGTAACCGACTTGTAACTCACCTTTCTATGTGTGTTACATTCTGGGGATAAAAACGGTCCGACTTGCACCCACATGTCAGGTGCATGAACTTTACAAAAAATCATGTGGTCAAAGGTCATGAAGTTTTGACCGCAGTCAACCTCAAGTTTCTGCAATTGGAGGCTCTATTGTCAACCAATCATTAGGGGTGACCCACGCGAACGTGACCAAAGGCGTGACTGAAAAACAAACCAATTTTCCGCAATTTATATGTACAGTGGATATATGCAAATGAATTTGATATTTGAGGCTCTGTCTCACTAAGGGATTGTACAATGTACACACATAATATTATATTATGATTTCAGTTTGTGAGTGTGTGACATGTGGGTTGGAGACATGTTTATTTCGACATTACACAGAAAACCTTTTAGAAACAATGGCAACACTGCCATGTTGATCTGAGCCTTGCTGTTGAAAAAACACAGCAATGTTAGACTTTCAGCTGTCGCAGATGCACCTCCCCCGACTTCACTCCAATTTTGTCTACAGTTGTTTGCTTTAGCCTTTGCCACTCAAACGCAGCCAATATCTGCGGTGCTGCTGTGCCAACGGGTGTGTTCATTATTTATTTTATTTACAAAGAGTTTTTTCATGATTAGTTTTCATTTTAGTTTCAGTTTTAGTTTACTATAATAAAGTGTGTGTAACTGTACATACGCGTGTGCGTGCATGGCAGTGTACCAGTGTGTGTCAGTATGTGTCTGTTTTTACCTCCCTAACCTCTGCTTCCCGTGTCTCTGTAGGGATATGGCACTGTTACCTGGAGTTCTCCCTCTTGAGGCAGCAGCCCGGGGCAGATGTGACCATCGTAGACATCGGCTTCCAGACAGACGTCACGGTTTACCTGCATCTCAGTCAGACATGGCTCATCTTCTGTATGTCATCACCTCACTCATGACAATATCTCTCTCTCTCAGCTTTGTCTTAGGGATAATCCTCTTTCAAATCATTTAGCCTGATTACCAGTTCCTGTAAAAGTTGAAAATTAGTAAATAGATGTTCTGTAAATACACAGTCTGTCATTATCTTAATACATAACATTTGGAGAGGATCATTTGGGTTAGGATTGATGTTACTATGGTTTGATGTTACTATGGTTTGATGTTACTATGGTTTGATGCTACTATGGTTTGATGTTACTATGGGTTGATGTTACTATGGTTTGATATTACTATGGGTTGATGTTACTATGGATTGATGTTACTATGGTTTGATGCTACTATGGTTTGATGCTACTATGGGTTGATGTTACTATGATTTGATATTACTATGGGTTGATGTTACTATGGGTTGATATTACTATGGATTGATGTTACTATGGATTGATGTTACTATGAGTTGATGTTACTATGATTTGATATTACTATGGGTTGATGTAACTATGGATTGATGTAACTATGGATTGATGTTACTATGGGTTGATGTTACTATGGGTTGATGTTACTATGGGTTGATGTAACTATGGATTGATGTTACTATGGTTTGATGCTACTATGGTTTGATGTTACTATGGGTTGATGTTGCTATGGGTTGATGTTACTATGATTTGATATTACTATGGGTTGATGTTACTATGGGTTGATGTTACTATGGGTTGATGTTACTATGGGTTGATGTTACTATGAGTTGATATTACTATGGGTTGATGTTACTATGGGTTGATGTTACTATGGATTGATGTTACTATGGGTTGATGTTACTATGGGTTGATGTTACTATGATTTGATATTACTATGGGTTGATGTTACTATGGGTTGATGTTACTATGGGTTGATGTTACTATGGATTGATGTTACTATGGGTTGATGTTACTATGAGTTGATATTACTATGGGTTGATGTTACTATGATTTGATATTACTTTGATATTACTATGGGTTGATGTTACTATGATTTGATATTACTATGGGTTGATGTTACTATGGGTTGATGTTACTATGGGTTGATGTTACTATGATTTGATATTACTATGGTTTGATGTTACTATGGGTTGATGTTACTATGATTTGATGTTACTATGGTTTGATGTTAATATGGTTTGATGTTAATATGGGTTGATGTTACCATGGTTTGATATTACTATGGTTTGATGTTAATATGGGTTGATGTTACTATGGTTTGATGTTACTATGGGTTGATGTTACTATGGGTTGATGTTACTATGGGTTGATGTTACTATGATTTGATATTACTATGGTTTGATGTTACTATGGGTTGATGTTACTATGGTTTGATGTTACTATGGTTTGATGTTAATATGGTTTGATGTTACTATGATTTGATGTTACTATGGTTTGATGTTACTATGGGTTGATGTTACTATGATTTGATATTACTATGGTTTGATGTTACTATGGGTTGATGTTACTATGATTTGATATTACTATGGGTTGATGTTACTATGGGTTGATGTTACTATGGGTTGATGTTACTATGATTTGATATTACTATGGTTTGATGTTACTATGGGTTGATGTTACTATGGTTTGATGTTACTATGGTTTGATGTTAATATGGTTTGATGTTACTATGAGTTGATGTTAATATGGTTTGATGTTAATATGGGTTGATATTACCATGGTTTGATATTACTATGGTTTGATGTTAATATGGGTTGATGTTACCATGGTTTGATATTACTATGGTTTGATGTTAATATGGGTTGATGTTACCATGGTTTAATATTACTATGGTTTGATATTACTATGGTTTGATGTTAATATGGTTTGATGTTAATATGGGTTGATGTTACCATGGTTTGATATTACTATGGTTTGATGTTAATATGGGTTGATGTTACCATGGTTTGATATTACTATGGTTTGATATTACTATGGTTTGATGTTAATATGGGTTGATATTACTATGGTTTGATGTTAATATGGGTTGATGTTACCATGGTTTGATATTACTATGGTTTGATGTTACTATGGGTTGATGTTACTATGGTTTGATGTTAATATGGTTTGATGTTAATATGGGTTGATGTTACTATGGTTTAATATTACTATGGGTTGATGTTAATATGGGTTGATGTTAGTATGGTTTGGCTCAGACCTTCTGCTGTGTTCCCCCCCCCCCCCCCCCCCCCCCCCTCTCTCTGTTAGTGATAGCTCTGTGTACCATAGAGGCCTCCATCTTGATCATTCTGATCTTTCTGAGGAAGAGAGTATGGATCGCTATCGCTCTACTGAGGGAGGGAAGCAAGTAAGTCGACTAATAGTAACAGTTTCTCTCACAGTAACTTCTCTCGCTGTCTTCACAACTGTTGTTTGAGAAGAGTTTATTTACAATGTTCTTCTTGTGCCTCTGTCTCTAGGGCTGTTAGCTACATCATGTCAACACTTTTCTACCCAATCATCACCTTCCTGCTGCTGGCCATCTGCATCTCCTACTTTTCCGTCACCTCTGTGTATCCTCTTACTGGTGTGGTGTTTCTCCACTAGGGGGCGGTGTTGGTGCATTTCTTTGGTCATCGTGCTGTTCATGATTCCGATCCCAGATTCTATAAAGTATATTGTATTAAACGACTTATGGAATACAGAAACAGAGACACAGAGATTGATCTAAGAAAGTGCTGTTTTGTTGTGTATTGTTGTACAACAGCAACATGTTTGATGCTTAATCAGCGTTACACACAGATTCCTGGCCTCCTCTGGAGATGCCATCTATAAAGTAATGGCTGCTGAGCCCAACTGCATGTACGCAAACAAGACATGCGATCCTGAGGTAAGTCCCCTTTCTAAGTATCCTGCAGACATACACAGAAACTCTGGTGTGGAGTACCCCCGATTTGTATAAATAGTCGTTTATTATCACAACCTCCCTCCCAGACTTTCAACAAGACCAACGTGTCCAAGACGTGTCCAGGCGCCCAGTGTACATTTGCGTTCTACGGCGGGGAGACGCCCTACCACCGCTACCTCTTCATCCTCCAGCTGTCCAACCTGCTCATCTTCCTGTGGCTGGTCAACTTTATCATCGCCCTGGGCCAGTGTACCCTGGCTGGGGCCTTCGCCTCCTACTACTGGGCCCGGAGGAAGCCCCAGGACATCCCCACCTGCCCCCTGTTTTCTTCATTTAGCAGGGCCATACGGTAATGAGCCTTCCGTACCATTCTGCCAGTTCGTTTCACTATGGCTCAGGGATTGTTTGAGACAGGTTTTTAGGTGTTTGGAGCGTTTGGGAGGTTCTGATTGTTTTTTCATGATGGACTGACTAAAGATGTGTGTGTGGCTGGGTTACAGGTATCACACTGGCTCGCTGGCATTTGGTGCTCTGATTCTGGCCCTGGTTCAGATGGCTCGAGTTATCCTGGAGTATCTAGATTCAAAACTCAAAGGTGAGTTCGGCTTCATCTAGTCGTGGATGTGACTCTGTGGAGTAACTCATCACTAATGGTCGGTGGTCTGTGTTCAGGTGCCAGTAACGTGGCAGCACGCTTCCTGCTCTGCTGCCTCAAATGCTGTTTCTGGTGTCTAGAGCGCTTCATCAAATTCATGAACAGAAATGCTTACATTATGGTGAGTAGTGTGATGTGTGTCTATATGTATTGATATTATTGCATGGCTTTGATCTGTGTTAATCGCTGCATATGTAGTAACTGAATCAAGGGTAGATTAGCTACGGTGTATGCTATAACTCAATACGGTCCCATGGTCTGTGGGTTCCCTCTAGATTGCAATATATGGGAAGTGCTTCTGCACGTCAGCTCGAGATGCCTTCTGCCTATTGATGAGAAACGTAGTAAGGTAAGGCCCTCTGAAGCCAGGGGTTGGATTATTAGGCTACCCAGTGTTGGCTGGCACTTCACTGGGGTAACCTTACTGGGTTCACCCCTTTCTCCTGCAGGGTGGCGGTGCTGGACAGAGTGACAGACTTCCTACTGTTCCTGGGGAAAGTGCTAATAGCAGGGAGTGTAGGTGAGTCATTGCAAAAAAACATATATTTTTCCTTGTGACTACTTAATCATCCTTTTAGGATAACAGTTGATATTTTATTTGACTGCAATCAGTCAAAAGTCGCGTTTTAAAGTCTAAATAAATGATGAAGCATATCTGTGGGTTTTTCAACAAGCTCTCACAGTTTCATGTCAGAATTAGATGTTCATCCGTGTTTCTCAAGCGTTGAATTTCAAAGTTGTACCAAACGTTGAATTTCAAGTGTTTAAGGATAAGTTTAGGCATGAACTCCCAATTCTTAAGGTTAGTCATTTACTCTGAATGATTAAGTTAATAGTTATCGCTGGATTCAAACTTACAACCTTTGGAATCAAAGGCAGATGCTTACCGAAACCTATTTTAAGGTAACAGCGCTCACTGGTGCCACCTAGTGGCCAGTTTCCACATAAACTCCCTCAGACATGGATGGACGTCGAACACTGAATTGTATCACAGGTGACCTGGCTGGGGTATTTACAATGTTGTGTTTTTTGTGTGTTGCAGGCGTCATAGCCTTCTTTTTCTTCACACACAAAATACCAATTGTTCAGGAAGATGTGCCGACCTTGCATTACTACTGGGTACCTCTACTGGTAAGATACAACAATAGAAAGGGTATAGAAATGGGTACATCCTACATTCAGCTGGGTATTGATGGTGTATTATCGTGTCTTCTCATTGGCAGACGGTGATATTCGGGTCCTATTTGATCGCTCATGGATTCTTCAGCGTCTATGCAATGTGTGTGGACACGCTGTTTCTGTGTTTCTGTAAGTAAAGCCTACGTATTGTTCTTCATAGACGTGCTTCCAAAACACTGTGGTGTTGGTTTTTGATTCATTTCCATTTTAAATCGAAAATAACATCTGAAGGAATCACACCTGCTCTTATCCTTGGATATTCAGTCGATCCCAATATCAACGCTTTGACCTTCTTCTTTTTTTACACCGTGGCTGTTCTCTTGCTTTGCTTCACGTTCTATCTGAGCACCTCTAATCCCTCTCGCTCATCTCCTTTCCTCCTGTATTCCTTTCTCCACTCCTCCCATACACCCCTCCAGGTGAGGACTTGGAGAGGAACGACGGGAGCCCTGAGAAACCCTTCCTCATGTCTGCTGAGCTGCACAGTATTCTGAGAAAAACTGAGCACCACTGAGGAATGCAACACTCTCCTACAAACTAATAGCTTTACTTCTTCCAAGTTATTTAGCATGCTTTAAACTGAACAGAGCTCAACTCTGGCTACCTACACTATGCTGTCTATCAGCTAACAAGGAGATATCAGTCCCTAATGGAGAATGAGACCACTGACTGTGACTTTTGCAACTCAGAAACTTCGAAAGTCTTCAGAACTAACATTGACTGATTTTGAGAGACTCATACGAACACTTACATTGACTATGACATGTGTGATCATTAGAATAACTGTTAGACTTAGAGAATCGAACAATGAGACTAATAGTGTGGCCATTAGACTTTGCTACTGCCTTACCTCAAGACTAGGGACTGACAGGCAAGAACTATTTTGGAACAAGTTCAGGTGGTCAGACTTCACTGTGACTTGTGCTGATACTGAAACCAACGTGTAACTCTCTGGTCCAGCGAGAGAGAGAAACACTTCTGGTTTGCTCCAAACAGATCAGAGGCTATGCATATCCAACATGCAGTACACTACTGTATCATCCCTAGCATCATTATTAGTCCTCAGCAGCTGTACTGTAACTGCAGTTTACATGGACGATGGCCCTTACTGCAAAAACAATCACGCCATGAACTTCCATATTTAGAACAAAAGGAACCTTTTGGGTGCAGCAGACTGACAGAACTCTAAATTGTAGTCCGACTAATACTTGTTCTGCAGACTTTTAGCTAAATCAACCAGTTGATTTATGCTACTCAAAGTCAATATTGGGTACTAATGGAGTTCCAAATATTCAGCCACTAAATGTTAAGCAACAACAGTGTCAAGGACAATCATGATCAAATTCTGCCCTATATCCCACTACTGCAGAAAACAGTGCAGTTTGCGGTCAAAACCTGCATATGTGATGACCTTTACACCCACACATGGGCTCATGTAATGTATAGCACGGGTAGCCTACATTATGTGTGTGATACCCTACATGTACAGTACCAGTCAAAAGTTTGTACTCATTCCAGGGCTTTTCTTTATTTTATTATTTTTACTATTTTCTACATTGTAGAATAGTGGAGACATCAAAACTATGAAATAACACATATGGAATCATGTAGTAACCAAAAAAGTGTAAAACAGCTCAAAGTAGCACACTCTTGGCATTCTCTCAACCAGCTTAATGAGTCACCTGGAATACATTTCAATTAACAGGTGTGCCTTTTTAAAAGTTAATTTGTGACAGTTGTGTTGTGACAGGGTGGGGGGGGGTATACAGAAGATAGCCCTATTTGGTAAAAGACACCGTCCATATTATGGTAAGAACAGCTTAAATAAGCAAAGACACATTTCAAGAACTTTGAAAGTTTCTTCAAGTGCAGGCGCAACAACCATCAAGTGCTGTGATGAAACTGGCTCTCATGAGGACCGCCCCCGGAAAGACCCAGAGTTACCTCTGCTGCGGAGGATAAGTTCATTAGCGTTACCAGCCCCAGAAATCGGCAATTAACTGCACCTCAGATTGTACCTCACAGAGTTCAAGTAACAGACACATCTCAATTTCAACTATTCAGAGATTTTTTCAACAGGACAATGACCCAAGGGCTATTTGACCAAGAAGAAGTGTGATGGAGCGCTGCATCAGATGACCTGGCCTCCACAATCACCCAACCTCAACCCAATTAAAAAATGTTGATTGGTTTAACACTTTTTTTGGTTTCTACATGATTCTGTGTTATTTCATAGTTTCGATGTCTTCGCTATTATTCGACAATGTTGAAAATTTGGAAAATAATTTATTTAAAACACTTGAATGAGTAGGTTTGACCAAACTTTTGACTAATACTGTATGTATGGGGGGACTAGCAGTTTCAAATAAGGGCTCCTCCCCTGCTGTACAAATACTGAATCGACTTCATCAAACCTGATGTTTCACTTAACTCAACCAGAGCTCAGGATTTGAAGGCATGTCATCTCTTGGTCTTGATGGGATGTCCTTACAACTGAATGGTGTTACTTCCTGGCCAATGGACTGCTTTCCATAAGCCATACAAATACTGTATGTTGTTTGATAGGAAAGCCTGCAAGCAAAATAATTCCTATGCCTAGTTTTGGCTGATGTTTGGTGGATTACAGTTGTCTGAAGTGATTTTCTTTTTACCTTGATCACCGTGGCTCTGGCAAATACTTGGTGTGTCAGTGTCACTGCAATGAAGACGCATACAAAAACAAATGCAGTTCTGTTAGTTGAGCATAAGGTGTTATGACAACTGCAGGTTCTAGTTAGCGTGCCTAGCTAGTGGAAAATTTAGGTTTTTACTTTAGGCTAAACATTTTAGACTCCTGACAATGGAAGGATGTCAAAGCCATTTGTCGAATTTGTACGTCAGTGGTACAGATGAAAAAAGTGCTACATTTTTAATATTGTCAATTACTTGTACATGCTCTTTTCTACATTTTGGGATCCGTATTTAATGTATTTTTCATTTGGGATTTTCTTTTGTAAGATGTTGTCAATGAACGTGATGTGACTTCTATAAATAAAACACATTTGAATAGTTCCATGTGCTTTACAGCATTTGCTGTGCCACAATGCAATTACACCATTAAAAAACAAAGTGTACAAGCATGATACAAATCCACAGCTATTGCAGCTAAGACCTTTTTTTACACCGAACCATAAATCCCAAATACCAGTCTATTCTCCCTCAGTTTCAGTTAGTCTTTTCCACTCTTATTCCAGTGCTGGATCAAGAGTACAATGATGGTTCAGCCGCTCGACCCTACCACAATACCAGCACTCTGAGGATGCTCCGCAGACGCCAGACAAAAAGACAGAAGAGTAGGAAGAGAGAAAAATATTCAGAAGACTGAAACGACGAGGGACTAAAGGCAAGAGGATGAGTCTCAATGTTTTAACATTCTTGCCCATGGGTATGTGCCAGTGCCCATGCGAAATAGTCTACCAGCAACAGAAATGTGACTTTTAGGCACAACAAAGACTATTCAATCAGTTAAAATGTGAAGTGTGTCAAATGATCCTCATGAACATCAGAACAAGCATCTAGTGAAGTCCAGTCCCTCATTGTCAGCAGTGATCATATGGCTTTTATTCAGTATTTCTTCACAGCCATCAAAAACAGAGCTCAGCTATATATCAGCGACAAAATAGAAACTTAATATATCAAATCATTTCATTACTTTAAACAAAGTGCTGTCACATGCATCAAATAAATTAAATATGAAATTTCATAACCAATATAGATACTATATATATATATTAACAAAAAGTTTAGAAATCAACCTCCTTATTTTACATTAAATTCTGACCATTGGATCTCCTTCGATAAACCCTCAAATAATTTAATGTAGGTGCCCCACACCCTTTGATGGACGGTGAGTATCGCTCCACAGCATTCTGACCCGGTTCTGCAGGGGGTGGAATATAACGATCAGGCATGGCTGATTGGCAGCTGTGTCATGGAATGGGACATAATAGGCTGGAACACCAGTGAGGATGGAGAGTGCACTGAAAAACACAAACATGCTATTGTTAGTCCAAAACCCATTATTGGTTATAGTAATATTGATACACTACTCATATTACTGTGATTTCAAATATTGTGACTTCAGATCTTTGCACTGATTTCTAACACAAAACTAATAAGATGTCACTCATGATACACAAGACATGTAAAAATATGAACCTGTGATCTCCAAGTGCCGACTTTGCTCACCATCCATGTATGTGTGCAGTGCGGTAAGCATGGGCGTGTGCATGGGTGTGTCTGTTGGTATGTAAGCTGTGTACTGGAGATCATCCAGGAGAGGCGGAGAGAGCCTGGACTGCTGTAGCGATGACATTGCTGCGGACGACATGTGGTGGTTGGGGCTCACGTGCTTCTTATGACGAGCTCGGCAGTTCTGGAACCAAACCTGGAGATGGAACAGGGGTGGGTTAAGCTTTCTTTGTAATTTCAGGGACACCTAATTATTTGACTAGGCTAAAATGTTAGCACGCTAACCTGGATGACCCTGCGACTGAGACCAGTCCTCTCTGCCAGTTTCTGGAGGGTCTGAGCATCCGGGTTGTTGTCCTGAGCAAACTGAGCCTGCATCACCTGACAGACAAGATGCAGAAAATGCAAGATGCACACATGAATATTGATCTTGGTATGGTTTTGGCACTTCTACATTAGGCATTTAGCAGACACTTATCCAGAACTTACAGTTCGTACATTCATCTTAAGATCGCTAGGTTGGACAACCACATACCACAGGCATAGGAGGTACATTTTTCCTCAAAGTACAGTATCTATCAGCAGAGTGAGCGCTTGGGGCATGTCAAGTGCAATTCCAAAAATGCACGTCAGTGGTTTCTGGGGGTACAGAAAAGTAAAAAATAATCCATGATGTTCACCTGTAGCTGGTCTGCAGTGAAGCTAGTGCGAGCCCTCTTAGTTGGTTTGGCCTGGGACCCTTCTTGCTCTAACGGTAGGGCTCCCTCTACATTCACACCTTTTCCTGTAAGGACATGTGACCACAAACATTCAGTTATCAATGAATGTTTCAAAAGAACAAGCTTCAAATAAATTGCTACATCATAAATTTGTAGAAAAAAGGCCTGTGTACAGTCTGAATATTGTACAATAAACACCTTCCTGTTCTTTCTATGCACCCTTAATGTTGCTTACCACTTTCCATGGCCTGTTTCAGGTTGTCCAGCATGCAGTCGTAGTGGATGCGGCACAGCACCCTCTCCTCCACCAGGGCAAACTCTTCCCCCGTGGAGAGCTGGCGCTTGCAGGAGAAGCAGGCAAAGCAGGCCAGGTGGTAGGTGTTGCCCTTCGCCCTCCTTACCCAGTCGTTGGAGTGGATGTTCCTGCCACAACGGGCGCAGCGAGTTCCATACTTCCTGTGAGAAAGTTTTTTTTAAATTTTTTAACATGACACTGATATGTTTGTAGTTTACAGTAAACTACATAATGCAACACATTCGTATTATACAATTTTGCATGATAGGCTAAAATACATTCTAGCCTACCTTTGTAGAACTGTGGGGAATGCAAATATTCTATATAGCAACGCAGTTGTTAGATGTAAAAATAAATGTTCAAATTGAAGATTTAAACCTTTGTTCTCAAACAAATTGTAGGCTGTGGTGGTGCATGGCCTCATAGGGCCCAAGGTAATGTCAACACTTCATTCTAAGAATCAATATTTTTTATTTAAACAGGCTTAAGATAAACAATCTGAGGCCATATAATTACCTGAAGTAGTCGAGTTTGCAGAAAACCTCTTTCTCTTTGATGTAACAACTGACATGCCTTCCAAGAGGAGTTTGGCACACGCTGCACGAGAGGCACTTCACGTGCCAGCACAAGTTGTTCACCTGAAATGTAGCCATAGCAGTCTGACCTCAAACATTTATTCAATTGAAATAGTAGCTTCATCTACAGTTTTAGTACACGAAAGGCAAGTATGAATATCTTTCAATGTCAGTGAAAAATGTTTAATATTTTTTTAAATATCTGAACTGAAATGTGATTTTATTTGGGCTAACAAATAGGTCAATGTCAAACCTTCTTAGTTGAAAATAAATGTGAATTACTGTAGGTCTATTCGTTTATGGACGTGGGACAACCATTTAACATAAGCCTTTAGGCCTTGGTTGAATAGGCCTAATAATGCCTGTCAACTTACCTTGAGCAGGTATTTGTCAACTATCTCCAAACCACAACTTGCACAAAGGCTTTTCCCCAGGGAGGCTGATGCCATCGTCTGCAGTGTCGAGGATGACGACAAAGACGATGACGGTGAATATGACTCGTCTTCAAAAATGTCTTCCGAGGTGCCCTGGATAGTCAAATAAAACTTACAAAATATGTTCCATGTGTAAACTACGGACAAAAATGTATGTTTGACAAAATGTGGCCTAACAGTTTGGAAGTTGTCAATTTCCACTGAAGGTTTTACGCATACTGAAATAGGCGTACAAGTAAAAGTAGGAATCACAGGTAGCCTATGTTCTGAGGGTCGGAAGATGGCCCTACACATCTCTCCTTAGGTATAGTGAGGGGTCAAAAGAAATTGGAGCAAAATAAGCTATCATCTCGAATAATACAAGTTTACAAACCAAATTGCACGATTCTTGAGAAAAATGTTAGCCTACTTCAAGCATTTTTCGCAACAGGATGGTTCACATTACCAACTGTTTCCGATGTCAAATTAGTTGTCTGCAGGAGGGCAATTCTCAAAGTGAAATTTAAGACAAATTATCGATCAGAATAGGCTATATATAAAAATAAAATAAAGCCTTAATGGCTAAATCAAATAAACAATATGTTTGCTGACTTTTGGCAATTAGCTCCATTGCAGCGCTCTTCAAACCAACGTGCGATCAGCCCGCGGCTGTCACAGCTGCAGGGGTTTATTTTTGATTAATAAACGCACACTCCCTCAGGTAATGAATTCACTGATTTGTGCCCAGAAAACTAATATAAAATTATGTCGTTCACTTGGAACCGAATCATAGCCTATCGGTTTGGAGTAACCACAATTCGGTCCAATTATAGGCCGTTTAAACTAGTGGTAATAGCAAGAAATGAAGAAAAATATTCTCAAAACACGATGAATGCTCCGATACTTTATTTTGGTAATATTGAACATAGGCTTACCGTGGTGTTGGAAATTGAGTTGAACCCATTTTCAATATCGTCCACCTTGGAGCAAGCCAACATTAGTTCACTTTTCCAATACATTACTTGTAGTCCTAAAACAAATCGACCAGGAGAATAATCCGATATAGTCCAGTGGCTGCTGCACCAACCATGTTCCACTGAAAGCGGTCTTTACATTACTGAGGGTGTAGCTTTTTCCCTCTCCATTTTCATTATGACGGTCTTGGCCGCACCTCCTTTACCACATGCCCGCCTTGTAGTGGATATGACATGTTATCCATAGGGCAAGTATTTCGATGTAACCTTTGATCTTTTGGGGGGGACATATGCAACAATCTTCCTGGATAAAACGCTCGTGATTAATTCCCATTTCACAGTAGGCTGCTCCAATGCCAAACGTAAAAAGAAATTGGAACAAAATTTAACAGCCCATTTAGGCCTGGTGTATATCTTACAGCTACTACTGTAGCCGAATGTTTGCAACCTTAGTTTCAGAAAAGAAAGAACTCGAACAGCCGCAATCATTTCTTTTTTAATCCACCCCATTAGGACTAACCGGTGGCATCTGGGCAGAAAGCAACGGACAGCACCCAATTTTGGCTTATTGTATCCCAGCTGAGTTCAGTATCGTTATTGCTACCTGCAGCTGATTATGATGGTGGTAGTAGTTCAATGAACAATGGGCCCTATAATTGCTAAATACAAGCAGGTTTGTGAAACCTCTAATATTTAAAAATAATTTATTGTTTGCCCATTATTTGTTTTTCCATTGTACGCACAAAGCATTAGTTAAACCTGATAGGCGTGGGGACCCTTTTCAATAGGAAAAGCATTATAACAATGATCATAATGCAACTCTTAAAAGTTATGCGATGTATGGCCCACTATAGCAATTCTTTACCTTCCCTGTTTTACTGAAATGGTATAATTTTGCTCTAAATTAAATTTTCAGCACGTCTCTTTCATTTTTTCGTTTTCATAATACAAATGCATGCTAATTCTAGTATAGTGGTGCTCATTTGCTATAATAGCCAGCATAATATTGAATAATTACTTGTATTGACGTTGAGTTATGCTAACTGTGATAGCCTTGTGCTAACATTTATGCCTGTATTAACGTTTTATTTGTTTTTACAAAGTTCGTTTCTTGTTTTGTTTTTATAAGAGAGCAGCTGACCACTCTTGACTTTGTGCGCGTGACATCAGCTCTGACACATACACACAGTGGATTTTTTTAATCATCACCGTTGAAAATATTTTATTAAAGTATTTTGTAAATTTTATCCTTTCTTTAAAATATATGTATTTGTTTGTTATCAGCAATGACATTCTTTCAGATAGTCCTAGTTTAAACGTGCCAATTACATTCATACAAATGCTTTTTATTATTATTATAGCTACATCATTTTTAAATGATAATTTGATAAATCCTACTTACACCCCATTTTTTTCAAATTGCAAGAAGTCGATTTCTTGTAATGGAAAAATATGACGATACATAATTATTATTAGATTCACCGTTCCTAGATTATGGAATTATCACATTTCACGAGCAGACAGAACCATTTAAACCTTTCTCTGGGCTACCACTGAAACTCACTGAATCTGATCAAATGAACGGTATGCTTATTATAATGTGCACATTTTTATATTTCGTTTTTGAGTGTGTGATTGACAATATCAGCCTCTTCATCTTTGTTTTTCTCCCTATGCGGCAATTTCATAAAAACCCACAACCGTTCAAAATATCAACTTTCAGACGCTTGGGAAAAACGTTTTTTTTTTGTAACATAATTACAAAGACAAGTAAACCACTCCGATTTAAATCATTCGCCAATGAATTTCACCATTTAAAAAACCTAATTGACCCACTTCACAACGTTATTTCCAAATGTTTTCCCCTAAGCTGTTAATGGGAAAGCATGGGGGTTAGGCAATATGGACACAAACGTCCAACAATTCATGTCCATCACAGGTATGATGACAAACATATGTAAATTGAGTCCCTCATAATACTGGCTCACATTTTAGCTCTTTCCATAGAAGCCCATTATCATTATATTGGTTAACTCACCTCATTGAATCATTGAGACAGACATACAGTAAAAACTGGTAATCTGAAGTTTGTTAGAGGGTCTTGTTGGAACTAGGAAGCTATTGTTTTGGTAATATCTTATTTTTTGGTGTAGGTCCATTTGAGGTAATGCTTGCGTGATACAGTTGTGTGAGAGAGGAATCAAAGTATGCCTGACATAATTGTGTGAGAGAGGAATCAAAGTATGCCTGACATAATTGCCAAAACAGTAATCTGGATTTTGTCATCTTTCTAAGTTAGTGCTCCCTGTTACTCAGACCATTGTGCACAAGGCTCAGATAAAGGTGCATTGAGTCTAATCTTTTGGTTAGGTCATGATATCATACCAGGTGACATCATATAAAAAATGTATTGGGGGAATACTGTTGGTTGACTTGACGTCCGTGTGTGTTTGTTTGCTCCAAACTCCAAACTCAAAGGCTTTGTTTTTCCCACCTGCATGGTAATTTTTTGGGGGGGTTGTCTCAAATAGAACTGCAGTGATCACCAAAGTGCACTGTGCTACTCTTTGTTACAGTACTTACTGAATCTTAGTTGCTCTGGATAAGTTTATCTGCAAAACCACATGTAGGCCTAAATGTGAAATGATCTGCAGCGCAGCTGAAGATTGAATAATTTTTGTTCCTTGGCTTCTCTCTGCCTCCCTTTTTTCATTGTACTGTGTATGACACCAAGCTCATACCTTGTTGAGCTCTGGATGGGTACAACCATAGAATAGATTTGATAGAATAGACAAAGATCCTCAGTCCAGAGATGTATTGGCTGCACATCAAATATGAAACAATGACATAAATTGCAGTGTCCTCTCCATTCGATTGGCCCTAGAGAGGAGAGGGGTTCTCTGGATTCTGATGCTGCTCTATGTTGTTGAACTTTGTTGGGAAATGGGCCCAATCCAAGAGCGACTTGGTTCTAACGTTCTCTCGTATTCGCGGCGTTCTTTCTATTTCCCATCATAGTGAAACCCTCATCCTGTTACACACATGTGGAGGAGACAGAAGGAAGAGGAAGGACAAGCATTTACACACAGTAGAAATGGCAACTAGTACAACAACTGGTGAAGGATAGACATTACAAAGCAAACTGATAAGTGATCAAAGTCTAAAAAAGGAAATGGATCCTTTATTTGAGACTTCTGTTGCTGTTTTTCCTCCCTCAAAACAGTCTGAAAACATTTCACATCCCGTTTTCCTCTTGCATTGCAATTGTTCTTACAACAACGTCTCGGTAGGGCTTTCTCTATTGTGACAGTGGAGATATGCTTGGTCCACACAGATATGCCTGTGTGTGTAAGATAATACCCCTCAAGGCATTGCATCTTGTCATCGGCCATGGAAGAATAACAAACCTAATGGAAATTGTCTTGTTTTGCTATTTTGGTGTTGATGGAAAGGCACAGCACATTTACCTATGGCGATTGTTTTTTATTTAATAATTAAGTTAGGGGGTTTGTTATACAATTTCAAGCCAAGTTTATGAGTTTTGACATTGCGAAATATGTTTTCAGTCTAGACAGTTTCAGAGAGGTTAATCCAAATGATAGCGATTCAACAGGAGGCTATTTGCCATTGGCATATAACCATAATTTTGACCGTATACGTATTTTTGACCAAAAGACGAAATATAGAAAATTAAGGTGGAGGTGGGCAGGAGTCCTATTACCCAGCAGACCTGGGGGGCTAGGGCCCTCAGAGCGCCTGTCATCCAAATAAGCTGTGACAGGCTAACCTGGGGGACCGAGGAGGGCTGCAGAGGTCATGTTTTCTGGAAGGAAGATAAATCTCCACTGGTGTCAAGGCATATGCATCAGGTCTCATTCAGTGACATCAGATCTCAATGCTGAGCCCAGCTCTTTCCATGTGAAGATGTAGGTGTTTTTAGATGTATGTGATTTAAAGTCATGTTGACAACTTATAAAACAGGCTGGTGTGTTGATCGTTGGGACGGCAAAGGTTTACATTGAGGATAGAAAGAATGACTGGGATGAAAATATGGTGCTTCTTATGGCATTACTGTACATGCCATGTTGATGGTCAGGCTGGCAGGAACAATGCACTTCTTCTAGTGTGTTGCATGTCAGAGCTTCAGTCCATGGATGTTGTTTTGGTGGTAGGAAATGGAGCTGATGACAGCTCCTTGGCTAGCGACAGGACTCTGTGCAGCCACTATCACTCTGGCCTTAGGAAACAGAGAATACAACATCACTCCCACGTGGAAGTCCGACCCAAAACACACTGCCCTTAATGCCCGCTCCTCTGGGTCTGCCTACTCTGGCCCAGACCTTCCGTCTCTGAGCTGGTGTTTGTTTTGTTGCTTTTAAGAGGAGTGTCCTGCAAAACCCTTACTGACCTCCTGAACTATGTTGTCATTCTTGGCTGTCAAATGTCTCAGTTGTTTGGTGCATAGTGCTGCTAACAGCAAGGTTGTATGTTTAATGCCATTATGACTCCGTGAAACATTGCACTTTGTGCTGTAGAACCCACCCCCTACTTCTACTCAAGACTCTTCACATACTCTTTCCCTCCATAGTCACTAACCCTAAGACAACGAGAATCACTTTCAGAGGGAAGTTTGGGGATCAAGAATGAACAAGGAAATCAAGAAACCTGTGAACTTTAGCGCACACTCTCGTGGCTTCTTAACTATACAATTCATATTCAATGTGGATTGTAAATTGAGCTCTGTCAGCCCAGCCAATTGCTGCCAAACCCCCTCCCTCTCTGCACCCCTGTCGGCCATCTTGGTGCCACACCGGATCCCTCCAGACAGGAAGATGTTGTCTAGACGTTCAGCTTTGAACTCCCTCCTTTCTCCCTGCGTCCCAGGTGAGCCGACATCGCTTCAGCTTCGGTCACACCGCTCCGGTTCCAATCTATACCCCCTCACACCCCTTTACACACCCCTTGACAACCACGCTTGGACCCCCACATCCGCTGAAGCCCTCCACTTCATACCCACAGAGGGACGGTTGGTTTGGCTGGGCCACATAGCGACCGGAGGAAAAAGGCCTGGATGTAAGCGGAGTGCTCAGGGCCTTGCTTCCTTTCATCTGGCCAGGGCTGAGTCACCGAGGCTAGGGAACGTAAGCCAGGGGAAGCCCCTCTGGAGCAATCGCACGCACTGCTCAATTACACTTGCGCTGGAACAGGATCTAGTTTGATTGAGCAATGAGAGAGGAGCTCTAAAGCCTTGCATATTCGCATACTCAGAGGAAATGGATGGAAATAAAACTGCTTGTATGTACTCAAACAGACCTTATTTACTGGCACAATGTATCAGAGTAAGTGTGACCGATGATATTTCCTCTCTTTTGATTGATGGATTTCATAGAGTGAAGTTGTTGACAGGGTCGTTTACCTCATGATTTAAAAAGAGCCGAACTTTTCCGATGCCTTCATTTTGCTGCCTCACTTTTCACGTGTGGTGTTCAACGGGGATCGATTCTTGGATCTGTATTATTTTAATTCTAGTTTATATTAATGATCTGACAAATGCTTCAACTTTCTCAACTTGATGACACAAGCTGGACTATGGAGTCTGCATCTCTCACTACGCTCATGTTTATAACTACTGTACAGGGAGTGTACAAATCATTAAGACCTCCATCTTAATGTTGAGTTGCATCCCCCTTTTGCCCTCAGAACAGCCTCAATTCGTCAGGGCATGGACTCTACAAGGGGTCGAAAGCTTTCCACAGGGATGCTGGCCCATGTTGACTCCAATGCTTCCCACAGTTGTGTCAAGTTGGCTAGATGTCCTTTGGGTGGTGGACCATTATTGATACACAGGGAACTGTTGAGTGTGAAGCTCATAACACAAACCAATGCGTCTGGCACCTATTTTATTTTTATTTTTTTATTTATCTGTTATTTTACCAGGTAAGTTGACTGAGAACACGTTCTCATTTACTGCAACGACCTGGGGAATAGTTACAGGGGAGAGGAGGGGGATGAATGAGCCAATTGTAAACTACTACCATACACTGTTGAAAGGCACTGAAATGTTTTGTCTTGCCCACTTATCCTCTGAATGGCACACATACACAATCCATGTCTTAATTGTTTCAAGGCTTAAAAATCCTTCTTTATCCTGTCTCTTCCCCTTCATTTTCAGTGATTGAAGAGTATGTAACAGATTACATCAATAAGGGATCATAGCTTTCACCTGGATTCACCTGGTCAGTCTATGTCATGGATAGAGCAGGTGTCCTTAATGTTTGGTACACTGAAATCTTTTAATTCTGCATTGTTGTCAACCGTGGGTTTATTACGTGTGTTCAGTGAACTCAGAAACACCCCAAAACCTCACATCCATCTCGTTGCCATGGTGGAGTAGCGGTGGTGTGGGGGTCACTGAAAGAAAGAGGAAATGTTACTGTATGTTGTACTGTAGCCCTCACACACAGCCTCACTGTCCTCATCTAGGAGGGATTTGTCTCCCAGTGTACCCCTGGCCTTAAGTCACATCAGAGAGAGAGACAGATAGAGAGAGACAGAGAGACAGAGCGAGACAGAGAGACAGAGCGAGACAGAGAGACAGAGAGAGACAGAGAGAGATACAGAAACAGAAACAGAGACAGAAACAGAGACAGAGAGAGTCTAGCTGATCTATGTGGAGAGTCAGGGGGTGCTCTGATTACTGCATGTGTCAAGTCAGGAAGAGGGCCTGAGGTTGGGCATATAGACGGCCTGCAGATAGTATTAAGTTCTGTGTTTTAAGCAAGGTATGTTTAGAGGATTGTTACTGTAACTGTGCTTCATTTAGTGTTTGGGTAAATGTGTTAGGCTCAGTATTTCAAGCAAGTTCCCATAACTTGCTACCCCAGTTTGGACTTTGCTGAACTCTTTGATCATTGACTGTACAGTAGATGGCCGCACATGTATAGTACATTGAGTGCGTTGAACGGAAGATGCAATACTCTCTCCATTGAATAATATCTGATCAGATTTTCTATTGTACAATGTTTGGTCTTATTTAAACAGCCTATAATGCACATAGGCATACCCCCCTCCCCAACACACTCAAACACATTCACAAAGTGCATGTGCAGGCACACACACACACACACACACACACACACACACACACACACACACACACACACACACACACACACACACACACACACACACAGAGCTCTCCCCGAGAAAAAATATGTATGTCTCTTCCACTATACAGTACATACCACATGTTGTAGCTGGCATGTTGACAGAAACCACAAGTTTCACATTTGTGTTACCGTAGGTGAAGGTAAACACCAACTAACCAGAACCATCAGCCCACACAATACAGGCACACAAATGTCAAGTCTTGTTTATATGCCTCTTGTATTCTGGGTGTTTCTGGGGGGATGTAAGAGGTAACAACCATGACCAGGGGATAAATGGCTTGCCTGTTGGAGGCTTCAGAATCTGCCCTGCTTACACACACACACACACACACACACACACACACACACACACACACACACACACACACACACACAGGTAAGAGTATGCATGCAGCACACACACACGTCCCCTCTCTACAACCCCTCCTATTTTAAGGTGGGAACATAACACAAGTTAAAAGGGTGTAAAGGTGAGCTTTGAGAGGAAGGCAGGCATGAAGCAGGCCGATGACGGTAACCTGCACAATTATTCCAGCTATGACAACAAATGCGAGGTCAGAGGGAACTCAGGCACCATGGACACCTGTCGCAGCTGCCCCAGCGGAGAAACCAGGAGTGGAGGAGGGCGTTGGGGTAACACCTCAGCGCGGCTGTATGGGGAGAAACAAATGGACAACGTGAAGAAGGGCGGACACACATACACACCAAAAACATGACATCATCCAGTCTGAAAACAGTTGAGTGTTGTTATGTGGGTGAGTTACCTTGCCAAACAGTCAGAAAGCCCTTAGCCGAAGTGTGTAGTTACAATTTATTAGTGCATGGAAATTGCCATTCATTTAAGTACAACTAAAACTGACATACTCAATACTTTTATATTGACATGTGTTAGACTGAGTCTTCAGAAAACACTTGAGCTGCTTTGTAACCAAACATGGCTGACTGGCAGTCATCCCTATCCTGCTCCAGTGAGTTGGGCCTCTACTGACAAGTCTGATCTGTTGCACGTGTCCTTGCACCAAATCTGCCTGACCTTCTGACCCTGCACCGTACCTCAGTGCTCCTGACCTGGGGAGAAAGGGTAATCATACACCATGAAATGACTGGCGGGGTTTCTGAACATCCACAAGTAAACGAGTAGTGATGTTGCAGAAGCGAATGGCCTTCGCTTGTTCGTGAGCTGTAAATACAGGTTGAAGAATAGTATCATCATAAGAATGTATGAACTTTTCCAGCATTTTATTGACAAATCATTTGTGTCCTCTTAGCTCAAACGATATACAGATCTGAAGATCATTTAGTGGACGAAGCGTTGCTTTGCTTCACCAAGACAAAGGGCATTGAAGAGGCCTGGGAGGAAGGAGACACATCTACTACAGAACCAGTAATAGATTCACCGCCTCCTCCTGGTCAGACTCCTGGCATGGCATTGCCCCTCCACACTGGGCCTCTAATTATTTCATCATGTAGCAGGAAATCCTGCCAAGGCTACATAAACACCAGGGGGAGGCTGACTCCCCCCTATTCTCCTCTCCCCATCAGAGGAGGGTGACATCTGACATTTGCATGCCCCTCGCCTCTCCTCTCTTCCTGCCCTCGGCAACCTTCAGAACCTCATAACCTAGGCTCCGTGTCCTCCTCGTCCCCATGGACCTTGTCTGGAGCGACACACTTCTTACTCCCCACGGACACACACCACATGTATGTACGCACACACACACTTTCCCTCTGAGCCCTGTGCAGTCTGAGTCCTTACCTCCTCCTCTACCTCCCTCCCCCACAAAACCTCCATTATTCGCTCCTGAAGTAGGATATTGGAGGGATTTGGGGGAGTCTGGTTGCGTGTGTCGAACCAGGTGCAAAAAAAAGTCTGAATTTCTCTTGGCCGCTGTTGTGCAAAAATTATTGTGAGGTGAAATTCTTGCCAGGGAGTCATCTTGCACTTCCCCAGACAGGGGAGGCCCCATCTACTTCCCATTCTAAACCCCCAATGTGGGGTTTAGTGGAGATCATGCCCCTGGACCTGTCTTTGGTGGGAGTTTTGGGGCACTAAATGCTAGGTAGCCTATTTAGGGTACTGGCTCTTGATCGGGATCAGTCTGAACTGGGATTTTGTAGTGATGTCCCACACATGCCTATCATGGGTATTTCCATTGAAAAAATGATCTTGGCATCCCAGGGTTGAGAGAGGGGGAATGACAAGAGAGGCTTTTGTGCAGAACATCCCATTTCCCATTTTGAATACTAGTCTCTTGTACTGTAGGACTTCACATTGCAGTGACTTTGAAATGGCCAAAATTCACAGTTCAATGCACACGCACATGTGATTCTGTTGCTTACTCCGCACTGTGAGAAATATTTATTTCAGTATGAAAAAAACTCTCATCTCATTTATCATGAGCTGCCATCTATCAAAACAGTTTTGGTGAAGGGTGGCATGTCTGGACATGAGCACAGGAGCCGGCTCCCAGGAGACTGTTGGATGGCGTGTCAAAAAGGGATCGTTTCTCTCCAGGTCTCTCCTCTGATTCAAGGAGGCAGTGTTAAAATATATTATTTTATTTTTCAAAAGTCGCAAGAAAACCTCTTTAGATGTGCGGTAGTTCTTCAGAGTACGCATTTTAACTTGTCCATACGCTTACTATTTTCATGAGGAGTGCCCTCCGAAGGAAATCAGGAGGCGAATTGAGCCAGAACATTGTTCGCCATATCTTATGCCTATCTTACTGATGGCAAATGAAATGTGGTTACAGCTAGGCAGCTGCCAGTGGTCCCAGTTTAACTTTGCCCAGGTGCATTCTCTAATTTCTCCCTCTATCCCCACTTGATCTCTCAAGCCGCCACAACAATGTAGCAAAGCACTCTGGAGCATAGGAAGATGGGAAGATAAAGGACACACACACGGATGTGTGCACACACACACACACACACACACACACACTGAAAAGACAGAAACGGCACCCTTATTTACAGTTATAGCCTTGCTGCGTGGAGGGCATCTATTCTGTCTGTAAGATGATTATCATCTGAGAGTGGTGACAGTTGCAGAGAGAGACAACGGCAGGAACAGATTTTCAGGCTGTCCCAACTTGTTTCTTTTTTAAACATTTAGCATTGCCAGATTAAAGACACTAAGATGCAATGTATCACTCCATTTGGAAGATACACCCAGTGGTGCTCCTATAAACACTTACTGTAAATGAAGTGAAACACTGATCTACCGGTATATCCATAAATGTCACATTTAATTATTATTGAGGAAAATGTATCAAGGTCAACCAATCTATTGTTCATGATTACTTCATACAGCTTTCTGCATTTGGCTGGTTCACTGAATCGAAAGCGGAGAAGATAACTGATTGACCACAAATTGACAATGAAGTGACAGATTGTTATACTGACTGGTTGGATATGCACCAGTTTTTTATTTAGTGTTGTCATGATATTACAAATGACATGCATATCACATTGAAAAGACTCAAACCAGGACCAGGGTTTCTTCTCTCTGAAAAGCCTCTCTGTGCAGTGGAATTGTCAAACCGGTCTTTTGTAACCCCTCAAGTCAACACAGTGTAACTTCTGAACTTTAAGCCTTGCGATCCTGTTCATTCATACACCCCCAGTCAACAGCACTGCAGACAAACACAAACACCATTTAATGTTTGCAGATTAAGTCTAATAAAAATAGTGAAACATTAAAAAGTTATCCTTTTTAGATAAAACTATACTAAATATATTCATATGTCACCAAATAATTGATTAAGACCATGGTGTAGCCGAAGGACAGCTACAGTTGAAGTCGTAAGTTTACATACACCTTAGCCAAATACATTTAAACTCAGTTTTTCACAATTCCTGACGTTTAATCCTCGTAAAAATTCCCTGTCTTAGGTCAGTTAGGATCAACACTTTATTTTAAGAATGTGAAATGTCAGAATAATAGTAGAGAATGATTTATTTCAGCTTTGATTTCTTTCATCACATTCCCAGTGGGTCAGAAGTTTACATACACTCAATTAGTATTTGGTAGCATTGCCTTTAAATTGTTTAACTTGGGTCAAACGTTTTGGGTAGCCTTCCACAAGCTAAGTTGGGTGAATTTTTGCCCATTCCTCCTGACAGAGCTGGTGTAACTGAGTCAGGTTTGTAGGTCTCCTTTGCTCTCACACGCTTTTTCAGTTCTGCCCACAAATTTTCTATAGGATTGATGTCAGGGCTTTGTGATGGCTACTCCAATACCTTGACTTTGTTGACCTTAAGCCATTTTGCCACAACTTTGGAAGTATGCTTGGGGTCATTGTCCATTTGGAAGACCCATTTGCAACCAAGCTTTAAGTTCCTTACTGATGTCTTGAGATGTTGCTTCAATATATCCACATACTTTTCCTGCCTCATGATGCCATCTATTTTGTGAAGTGCACCAGTCCCTCCTGCAATAAAGCAACCCCCGCAACAGGATGCTGCCACTCCCGTGCTTCATGGCTGGGATGGTGTTCTTCGGCTTGCAAGCCTCCCCATTTTTCTTCCAAACATAACGATGGCCATTATGGCCAAACAGTTCTATTTTAGTTTCATCAGACCAGAGGACATTTCTCCAAAAAGTACGATCTTGTCCCCATGTGCAGTTGCAAACCGTAGTCTAGGTTTTTTATGGCGGTTTTGCAGAATTTTTGGAAAAATTACTTGTGTCATTTCCAAAGTAGATGTCCTAAACGACTTGCCAAAATTATAGTTTGTTAACAAGAAATTTGTGGAGTGGTTGAAAGATACGCTTTAATGACTCCAACCTTAGTGTATGTAAACTTCCAACTTCAACTGTAGCTACTGTCCTCCTCTGGGTACACTGGCTTCAATACAAAACTTAAGAGGCTCATGGTTCTCAAACCCTTCTATAGATTTACACGGTAATTATGAAAACTTCTGGATGATGTCCTCCAACCTATCAGAGCTCTTGCAGCATGAAAGGACATGTTATCCACCCAATCAAAGGATCAGAGAATGAGTCTAGTACTGAAAGCATAAGCTACATTTAACTAGCAATAGACAATAGCTGAACATATTAATTTGTTCCAAAATTAAAGTGAGAGGGGGAGAGAGAAAGAGAAAGAAACAAGGGGCAGATGGAGAGGGGTGGGAAAGATGGAGTGACAGTAGGAGCAGATGGAGTAGATGCAGCAGTGACAGAGAGAGCAGGGAAGGGAGAGAGAAAGAGATATCAGTTTTTACTGAAAATCGGAGAAGATAAAGGCTAGCGACAGACAACTTGATTGGAGTGATGCTTTTCCATGAATTTTACACAGCAGTATCCAACCTGATCTCCATTCTAAAAAGAGGAATGATTAGAAATCCAACTGACTGGAGGGAAAACTGCCAAGAAAGAGGGGGATGGGCAGAAATGGAAATGGCAGTGGGAAGGAGAGGAGAGAGAGATGGAGAGCTATATTCCGTTATATATTTTTGTTCACTTTCACTTTTGAATGCAGCTAGCTTGTTTAGCCTACTCAAACACCTGACCCAAACAGAGAGGGATGCTATGTTAGCTAGCTCACTATGGTTATCCAACACTGGAACTCTTCCAAGTCAAGGTAAACTTTTGGTTTTATACATTTATTGCCAGCTACTAAACTACTGGCTGGTGACCGTACACTGTACTGCATGATTGTAGCGGGTTTACTAACGTGTTAGTTCTAATAGCTATGTTGACTATGATGTGACAACGATGTAGGCTGTGTGTAGCGGTTAGCGGTCATGACATGAAGGTTTGACTTGGAAAGGTTTTCTCACCTGGTCAGCTGATGTGTTGTGCACTGCAGTACACAAGCGAAGTGAAAAGATGAGTGGAGGAGAACCCGTAGATAGATGTGAGGAGGAATCTGAGGTACAGTTCATATAAGGTAATCAGTCAATTGAAATAAATAAATGAGGCCTTAATCTATGGATTTCGCATGACTGGGAAGGGGTGCAAACAATCAGAATTAGTTTTTCCTCACAAAAGGGCTTTATTACAGACAGAAATACTCCTCAGCACCAGTCTGTAATCCCAACATCTTTCAAGCTGACCACCATTGTCACTGTTCCCAAGAGCTCCAAGGTAACAGGCCTAAATGAAAATCGCTCTGTTGCACTCACATCTGTAATTATGAAGTGCTTTGAGAGGCTGGTCATGATAGACCTCAACACCATCATCCCAGACACCCTAGACCCACTCCAATTTGCATAACGCACCAACAGATCCACAGATGACTCAATCTCAGTTGCACTTCACACTACCGTCTCTCACCTGGACAAGAGGGGAAATAATTATATGAGAATGATGTTTATAGACTACAGCTCAGCGTTCAACACCATAGTCCTCTCTAAGCTCATCACCAAGCTAGGGACCCTGGGACTGAACCCCTTCTTCTGCAACTGGATCCTGAACTTCCTGACGGACCAACCCCAGGTTGGCAACAACACCTCCGCCACGCTAAGCCTCAACACAGGGGACAGGGGTGTGTGCTTAGTTCCCTCCTGCACTCCCCATTCACCCACGACTGCGTGGCCACGCACGACTCCAACACTATCATCAAGTTTGCTGATGACACAATTGTAGTAGGCCTGATGACCGGCGATGAGACAGCCTACAGGGAAGAGGTCAGAGGCTTAGCAGTGTGGTGCCAGAATAACAACCTCTCCCTCAACGTCAGTAAGCTAATCATGGACTATAGGAGAAAGAGGGAAGAGCAGACCACTATCCACATCGACCGGGCTATTGTGGAGTGGGTCGAGAGCTTCAAGGTCCCTGACATCCACATCACTAAGGACTTAACATGATTCATACACACCCGTACAGCCGTGAAGAGGGCATGGCAGCATTTTTTCCCCCTCAGGAGGCTGAAAAGATTTGGCACGGGCCCTCGGATCGTCAAAAGGTTATACAGCTGCACCATTGAGAGCATCTTGACCAGCTGCATCACCACTTGGTATGGAAAATGCACCACCCTTGACCGCAAAGAGCTACAGAGGGTGGTGCGGACAGCCCAGTACATTACTGGGGCTGTGCTCCCTGCCATCAAGGACCTCTATATCAGGCGGTGTCAGAGGAAGGCCCAACCAAATGTCCTACTCCAGCCACTCGTCACTTCCTGTCATCACTTTCAGTTGAACGCGGAACAAGGGAGAGCCTGGTTTGTTATTTTGGAAAGTATGTTGTTTTGGAAAGTTTTGAAAGTCTATTGAAAAGTTTGTTTACTAGCTAGCTACCTTTTAAGTTTGGATCCCGCAAAGCGTTTGGTATCCATTGCTGGGACTGCTACTATCTGTCCAGTGATCCTGCCGACCAAGGCCGGATCTGAGGAGTTGTCTGGCGTAGCAGCTAGCCTGGCTGCTAGCTAACTGCCTATCAAGATAGTGGGTTTTTGTATATTATGTCTATCTCTGATAAGCTACCCAAGAAATGGCTGAAAATAAGGTTCATGAAATCAGTAACTTGCTAACATCAGATAACATTCATATATTAGCCATTTCTGAGACTCATTTAGATAATGAATTAGATGATACAGCAGTAGCCATATAAGGAAATAACATGTATAGAAAATACAGGAATGCCTATGAGGGTGGAGTTGCTGTTTAGTATTCAGAGCCATATCCCTGCAATGCTTAGAGAAGTTTTATTGAAGTGTTGTGGTTGTAGGTTCTCCTGGGTCATGTAAAGCCTTTTCTTTTGGGGTGTTGCTATAGGCCACCAAGTGCTAACAGTCAGTATCTAAATCATATTTGTGATATTTGTAGTGTACATGATGTAAACAGAGAGGTCTACTTTCTTGGGGACTTAAATATTGACTGGTTTTCATCAAGCTGTCCGCTCAAGAGGAAGCTTCTCACTGTAACCAGTGCCAGTAATCTGGTTCAGGTTGTTAATCAACCTAACAGGGTGTTTACGAACACTACAGGAACAAGATCATCCACATGTATCGATCACATTTTTACTAATGCTGAAGAGCTTTATTCTAAAGCTGTATCCGTACCCATTGGATGCAGTGATCATAGTATAGTGGTATCCAGTGTATAAGAGATCATACCAAATATTTTGCTGTGACTCTTATGTGGTTGATGTGATGGTCTGATGTGATTAATGAGGAGCATCTAGACGCTGCACTTGATGAATTTATGAAATTGCTTCTTCCAATTATTGATAAACATGCACCTGTTAAGAAACTGACTGTTAGAACTGTTAAGGCTCCATGGATTGATGAGGAATTGAAAAACTGTATGGTTGAAAAATATGGGGCAAAAGGAGTGGCTAATAAGTCTGGCTTGCACATCTGACTGACTTATTTACTGCAAATTGAGAAATGATGTGTTACTAAACTCAACAAAAGGAAGAAGTAACTGTATTATGAAGCCAAGATCAATTATATTAAAAAAACTTTGGAATACTTTAAATGAAATTATTGGCAGAAACACATATTCAACTCCATCTTTCATCAAATCCGATGGCTTATTCATCACCAAAACCATTTGATGTTGCCAATTATTTTAATGAATACTTCATTGGCAAAGTGGGAAAACAGGCAGGAAATGCCAACAACCAACAGTGAGCCATTGTACTCATGCATAAAAAAACAAATAATTCAAGAAAAGCATTGCAAGATATGACTCCTATCTGTCATATCTTTAATCTGAGCCTAGAGGAAAGTCTTTGTCCTCAGGCCTGGAGGGAAGCCAAAGTCATTCCACTACCCAAGAGTGGTAAAGCAGCCTTTACTATAGACCAGTAGATCTATCAGCTTGCTGCCAACTCTTAGCAAACTGTTGGAAAAAAATATGTTTGAGCAAATACAATGCTACTTCTCTGTCTGAACAACAGACTTTCAGCATGTTTATTTTTGAAATCTTTTTTTAACAAGGCAAGTCAGTTAAGAACAAATTCTTATTTACAATGACAGCCTAACCCAGCCAAACCCAGACAACGCTGGGCCAATTGTGTGCCACCCTATGGAACTTCCAATCACAGCCGGATGTGATACAGCCTGGATTTGAACCAGGGACAGTAGTGGCACCTATTGCACTGAGATGCAGTGCCTTATACAGCTGCACCACTCTGGGGCCCAAAGAGAAGTGAACTCAACATGTACTGCACTGACACAAATGACTGATGATTGGTTGAAAGAAATTGGTAATAAGAAGATTGTGGGAGCTCTACTGTTAGATTTTAGTACAGCCTTTGATATTATTGATCATAACCTGTTGTTGAGAGAACTTATGTGTTTTTGCTTTTCAACCTCTGCCATATAGTAGATTCAGAGCTATCTGCCTAATAGAACTCAGAGTGTTTTCTTTAATGGAAGATTTTCTAATGTCAAGCATGTAAAGTGTGGTGTACCGCAGGGCAGCTTTCTAGGCCCTCTACTTTTTAACATTTTTACCAATGACCTGCCACTGATATTAAACAAAGCATGTGTGTCCGTGTATACTGATGATTCAACCATACACGCATCAGCAACCACAGCTAATGAAGTCACTGAAACCCTTAACAAAGAGTTGCAGTCTGTTTTGGAATGGGTGGACAGTAATAAACTGGTCCTGAACATCTCTAAAACTAAGAGCATTTAATTTGGTACAAATAATTCCCTAAGTTCTAGACCTCAGCTGAATCTGGTAATAAATGGTGTGGCTGTTGAACAAATTGAGGAGACTAAATTACTTGGTGTTAGCTTAGATTGTAAACTATCATGGTCAAAACATATAGATTCAATGGTTGTAAAGATTGGGAGCGGTCTGTCAGATGCTCTGATTTTTTGACACCACACTCCATAGTCCTGCAGGCTCTAATTTGATCTTATCGTGATTATTGTCCAGTCATATGGTCAAGTGCTGCAAAGAAAGGCCTAGTTAAGCCGCAGCTGGCCCAGAACAGGGGGGCACGTCTCGCTCTTCATTGTAATCAGAGGGCTGATATTAATACTATGCATTGCCAGTCTCTCTTGGCTAAGAGTTGAGGAAAGACTGAGATTTCTTGTTTTTATAAGAAACATTAATGTGTTGGAAATTCCAAATAGTTTGCATAGTCAACTTACACACAGGACTGACACACACACTTACCCCACTAGACAGGCCACCAGTGGTCTTTTCTCAGTCCCCAGGTCCAGAACAAATTCAAGTAAACGTACAGTATTATACAGAGCCATGAGAACATAGAACTCCCTTCCATCTTACATAGTGCGAGTGAACCTCAAACCTGGTTTCAAAAAACAAATAAAGTAACACCGCACGGCACAACGCCTCTCCCCCATGTGACCTACTTGTTGTGTGTATGTACTGACATGTGTAACTGATAGATGCACACACACACACTACATGTTAATGTTTTTTAAATTTATGTAAATTGTAAAATCTTTTGTATGTCATGTCTTTTCCGTTATATGTCGAACCCCAGTAAGACTAGCTGTCGCCGTTTGTGTCGGCTAATGGGAATCCTAATAAATCAAATCAAATCACCCAAGCCATTCACTCTGCTACTGTCTGGCAAACGGTATATGCACACACACACATAGCACATACATACGCACCGACATAACACAAACACACATACATACACATTACACACACACAGGCACACTCACACACTTTTACACTAATAATTTGCTGCTGCTACTCTGTTCCTTGTTTTACTATTATTATGATCTATCCTGATGCCTAGTCACTTTACCCTGCCTTCATGTACATATATACAGTACCAGTCAAAAGTATGGACACATGTACTCATTCAAGGGTTTTTCTTTATTTTTACTATTTTCTACATTGTAGAATAATAGTGAAGACATCAAAACGATGAAATAACACATGTGAAATCATGTAGTAACCAAAAACGTCTTAAACAAATATTTGAGATTCTTCAAAGTAGCCACCCTTTGCCTTGATGACAGATTTGCAAACTCTTGTCATTCTCTCAACCAGCTTATTTTAGAATAAGGCTGTAACGGAACAAAATGTGGGAAAAGGGAAGGGGTCTGAACACTTTCCGAATACACTCTATATCTGCCATTTCTATTACATACTGTATGTCTCAGGGATTATTTTGCAAAATTGCTTTTGTTTAATAAACCTACAGTATCAGTCAAAAGTGGAATCATATGGAATCATGTAGTAACCAAAAAAGTGATTAACAAATCAAAACATATTCTTCAAAGTAGCCACCCTTTGCATTGATGACAGCTTTGCACACTCTTGGCATTCTCTCAACCAGCTTAATGAGGTGGTCACCTGGAATGCATTTCAATTAACAGGTGTGCCTTGTTAAAAGTTCATTTGTGGAATTTATTTCCTTCTTTTTGCATTTGAGTCAATCAGTTGTGTTGTGACAAGGTAGAGGTGGTATACAGAAGATAGCCCTATTTGGTAAAAGACCCAGTCCATATTACAGCAAGAACAGCTCAAATAAGACAAGAGAAATGACAGTCCATCATTACTTTAACTTAAGACATGAAGGTCATTCAATCTGGAAAATGTCAAGAACTTTGAAAGTTTCTTTCAGTGCAGTTGCAAAAAACATCAAGCTCTATGATGAAACTGGCTCTCATGAGGACCGTCACAGGAAAGGAAGACCCAGAGTTACCTTTGCTGCAGAGGATAATTTCAATAGAGTTACCAGCCTCAGAAATTGCAGCCCAATAAATGATTTACAAAGTTAAAGTAACAGACACATCTCAACATCAACTGTTCAGAGGAGACTGCGTAAATCAGGCCTTCTTGGTCAAATTGCTGCAAAGAAACCACTACTAAAGGACACTAATAAGAAGAAGAGACTTGCTTGGGCCAAGAAACACGAGCAATGGAAATTAGACCGGTGAAGATCTGTCCTTTGGTCTGATGAGCCTAAATTTGAGTTTTTTTGTTCCATCTGCCGTGTCTTTGTGAGACGCAGAGTAGGTGAATGGGTGATCTCCATTTGTGTATTTCCCACCGTGAAGCATGGAGGAGGAGGTGTGATGTTGTGGGGGTGCTTTGCTGGTGACACTGTTGGTGATTTATTTAGAAATTAAGGCTCACTTAACCAGCATGGCTACTACAGCATTCTGCAACGATACACCATCCCATCTGGTTGGGACTATCATTTATTTTTCAAAAGGGCTATGACCCAACACACCTCAAGCTATTTGACCAAGAAGGAGAGTGATGGAGTTATGCATCAAATGACCTGGCCACAATCACCCGACCTCAATCCAATTGAGATGGTTTGGAATGAGTTGGACCGCAGAGTGAAGGAAAAGCAGTCAACAAGTGCTCAACATATGTGGGAACTCTTTCAAGACTGTTGGAAAAGCATTCCAGGTCAAGCTGGTTGAGAGAATGCCAAGAGTGTGCAAAGCTGTCATCAAGGCAAAGGGTGGCTACTTGGAAGAATCTTAAATATAAAACATATTTTCATTTGTTTCACACACCATATGTTCTATTTAATTGTTTTGATGTCTTCATTATTATTCTACAATGTAGAAAATAGTAAAAATAAAGAAAAACCTACATTTTTTATTTGTATTATTATTTTTAAACTCAGCATCGTTGGGAACTGCTCGTAAGTGAACATTTCACTGTAAACTCTATTGGGAGCAAGTGAAATATAAAATTTGATTTGACATACAGTACACACACACACACACACACACACACACACACACACCTGAAGACACAAGCTCTCACACACACACAGCCATAGGCAACAATTGTATCAGAATGATCAATATGAGTAAGAATTTCAGTCTGGCCAAATCTCTAAAAGCAGTCGACACAAAGACTTCCGAGTTGTGTTTAACTGGCATTGTCTCCACTCCTGTTGACTGACGCTTTTGTCCGACCAGCCATACCTCCAAAACACTGTTTGTGAGTAACCCGGACGTTTACCAGATTATCTCAGTTTGTTTAGACCATTTACCAGGCTAGAAATAGCCTGTCACTTAGCACCTGTTATTTACCAATTTCCTTCAATAGCGTGCCGGCGAGCATGACTCTCTAGCAGCCGACCAACGTAAAACAAAAACAATATTATACTGGAGTTACTCCATTTCTAAAATAAGGGGAAGCAGAATGTCACGTCAAAGAGAGTCCGAGAGAGAGAGGCAGGCAGGCAGGCGGAGAAAAAGAGGAGGGAGAGAAAGAGAGACATGCGGACAGACAGAGGGGGATTTAGAGAGATAGAAGGGAGGGAGAGTGAAAGAGTGGACAAGAAGCCAAATTATTCTCTCTTCAAAGACATTCCTTTCTCACGGTTATGAGTTTATGAGTTATGAGAGGAAAACAGTTTAAGATCTGTCATGATAAACAAAAATTAACAGTGTGTTAGCTTTAAAGACCGACTGCTGCTAAAAATGCAACTAATCTCTTGAAAAACGGCCTATTTGGCATCGACATGAGTAAGAAACATTTATTCTAGTGTCAACATTGACTACAAAGTGTAAACAGGATAATTTTTGTCATGAAGTCAATCTCATCTAAAACAGAGTTTGGAACCTCAGTGAGCCACAACAAGTAAATTAAGGTTGGGTTTGGATTACAATTATGTCAACAGATCATGCCCCCTTTTGCCAAGCTCCGCATGCATGTCGCCCCTCTGCCCACTTCGCTTCCCTTCATTGAATGGGGCTCCATTGTTTCATCGCCCCCAAACGCATTCAGAGGATCACTGGCCCTATACGGATTGACCATGACTCCACAGCCAAATGTTCGATGGTTTGCATGCCCTGCCGAAGGACCTTCGTATGCGGTCGGAGTAGGTGCTAGGAGTTCGTCGGCCCCCAGGTCTGCACCAGTAACAATAGCTTGGTGTCCAACGACCGACCGGTGGTGGTGAGTAACCAGAGACACTGGAATATAATGACCACTCTGGAATAACTTAACTAGCAATGTTAGATAGCTACCTACTTATTCAGCAATAACGTTATCTTTTGATAAAGCAACTGAGCTGACTTTAGCTGTATAATCTTTTTTCTTGGTTTGATAAACTAGTAGGTCAAAATTACCCAGCCATACAGATACAAGTAGTAGAGCCATTTTGGCTGTGAAGGCATGATCAAAAAGCAATTGACCACTTGGCTGACTATTGTATCACCCTACCACAGGCCCTCCCAGTCAACACCACCTCATAAGATAAGGAAGTACATTGCTGAGGATTGCCTGTTGCAGTTGTTCGAGAGATGTCCAGTTGGCAAACCGAACATACAACACAGAGAAGACCAGCAAGGGGAACCCTCAGCATCACGCATACATGCCTTCGCTTTGAGCATTCCTATAAATAGTACAAGGAGAACACTTGAATCAGGTTGGTGACATATGACCTGGTCAAAGGTCAAAACTGTTTATAGAGTGTTGTCGTAATTCACCTTCATAACAGCGCCTGGTTGAACCAGCCTGATGGTTGCATGTACCATTCTATTTCACTTCACACATCAAGATATCTGAAGTGAAATAGAAAGTTGAATGCGGCGATCAGGTTGGTTCCACCATGCTAATCATAACCACCATTGGTAATGTAATCAGTGCTATGTGTGCGTTGTGTGTAACCGACCAGTATCTTTGATGAGGGGCCAGGAGCTGATCTACGCTGCTATGCCCATGCATTGGGCACGGGCAAAAATTCCTTATCACCAGCCTCACCTCTTACCTGCTCACCAACTGTCGTTGACGGGGAAACAAGAATTGGGTAGGTTTAGTCTGACCTGTTCAAACTTCAACATAGTACTTGTTCGTTTGTCAAATATCACCTATCCCAACTGCCATTGGTAATAGCACTGTGACTGTGTATGTGTTCACAGATGCATTTATGGAGCCAGCACTTGCAAGATGATGTGACGGAGTCCAGACCTGGCACTCTGCATTAATATTGCATATAGATTGTGGCTTGTATCAATGTAATTGTCTGCATAATTTCCAATCCCCCGTATATATTGTTTTGTAAATATATATATTATGTTTAATATATTTTTATATTTTCAATTGTATTATTTTCCACTAACCCTACCACCCCTCCAACTAATTGGAGTAAACTAATGGACAACAACACTTAGGGTTCTACTTCCAGCTTATACAGTACATACTATATATTTTACATGAGTTATCTTTTGTTTTTAGTCCCAGCCTTCAGCTACACTCAACCCCTCCCATCTATCTCTGAAGACCATCCAGTCCCAGCCTTCAGCTACACTCAACCCCTCCCATCTATCTCTGAAGACCATCCAGTCCCAGCCTTCAGCTACACTCAACCCCTCCCATCTATCTCTGAAGACCATCCAGTCCCAGCCTTCAGCTACACTCAACCCCTCCCGTCTATCTCTGAACACCATCCAGTTTGGATTTCTTGCTGCCGTATATTTTCACACTGGGCTGTGAAAAATACACTTGTATTTTACTTGTATTGTCTTTTTATTGTTGAATTGAATGGTATCAGTCAATATGGGAAGGGAGAAACCATGTGTATTCTGCACTAGGATCAGGGAACTCCTGCTGTATACGGGACACCACACAGGAAGGTATGACCACTCTGACATGTTTGCCCAGGTAGCCCCATTACCACCAGACAAAATGGACACGGTATCTGTTTCGGCTGGGAATGACAATGAAAGGTGAAACATGCACATTGTTATATTAGCAGGACTTCTATGGTATGGTATTATGGACTTCTATGGTATGGTATTATGGACTTCTATGCTTCTATGGTATTATGTAAAGGGTTGTTTATTTTACATGGACCTGTTACTCTATTTGAAATGTATGAAAACACTTAGTTTAGAATATCTACATAAATTCAGCACTTGCACTCTTATCATATTACTCTGTAGGCTACTGACGATTCAAAATCTTCCTCCGGCATCTCACCATACATCTGCCTGTAGTTATTGAACTCAACCTGCAGGAGGTTTGTTTGTTGTGATTGAGTGGGAGGAAGTAGCTGCGGGAAAGGTTCTAACAGATGGGTGTGTCTGGGTGGTGGCAAGGACACACCCAAGTAACCCACAGCAAACCACACCCCCAAGCCAACTTACGTTTGGCTTTTGTCATTTCCCGCCAGAATTTCTTGAGGAGCAATCCAAAAAACAAGGCCAAATCATATAACAAAGCTCTTAGGAAGTGCCTTTTTCGTTTTTTAGTTTCTCCTAAGTTAAGTGCATAAGTCAATGAAATAACAGAAATCACATTAAAGCTATCAACACAGTTAGTTAGGTGGCTAATGTTAGTTAGGATATGGGTTAAGGGTAGGGTTAGGGTTAGCTAACATGCTAAGTAGTTGCAAAGTAGCTAAAAGTAGTAAGTAGTTGCAAAAATGGTAAAGTTGTCCCTGATGAGATTAAAACACGCAACCCACCCATCCATCCATCCATCCCAACCATAGGTTTTGCCTTAAATAACCTTCTGTTTTATGTAACCACACAAAATGTAACATATCATACTAATTTGAGTGGCCTGGATTTAATTCTAGTCTATGAGACCCAGTTGATCTTTGTAGAACTTTCACTGTTAGGGAAAAAATACACACAGTTCTGTCTCCTGAGGTATTTGTTTATGCACAGGAGCATACACACACGCACACCACTCTATCATCAGCATGGAACTGAGTAAAGGCAGAGGTCTGAGTGTTGCCTGAGCAGTATCAGTGGTGTAAAGTTCTACTTGAGTCTTTTTTGGGGGGGTATCTGTACTTTACTTCACTATTTGTATTTTTGACAACATTTACTTTTACTCCACTACATTCTTAAAGCAAATAATGTACTTTTTACTCCATACATTTTCCCTGACACCCAAAAGTACTCGTTACATTTTCAATGCTTAACAGGATAGGAAAATATTCAAATGTATACTTTTTATCAAGAGAACATCCCTGGTCAACTCTACTGCTTCTGATCTGGCGAACTCACTAAACACAAATGCTTCATTTGTAAACAATGTCTGAGTGTTGGAGTGTGCCCTTGACTATCCGTAAATAAAAAAACAAGAGAATTGTGCCATTTGAATTGCCTAATAGAAGTAATTTTAAATTATTTATACTTTTACTTTTGATACTTAAGTATACTTTTGCAATTACATTTACTTTTGATACTTAAGTATATTTAAAATCAAAAACGTTTAGACTTTTACTCAAGTAGTATTTTACTGGGTGACTTTCACTTTTACTTGAGTCATTTTCTTTTAAGGTATCTTTACTTTTACTCAAGTATGACAATTGGGTACTTTTTCCACCACTGAGCAGTATGTCAGACCTAAAGGTCTCCAAACAGTGGCCTCCTCTAGGCTGAGGCTCACGAACACAGTGACTTTTCCAAGACCTGCGCTAACATGAAGCATTTCCCATCTGGTTTAGTCTGGGGCCTCCTGGCAGATACCAGATATAAAAAGCCTAGCGTGCCTGGATCTCTCTCCGCCTTGTTCCACCCCATGAAGATGAATGGCTGCTATCAGTGGACCCATCTGGAAACATGGCACTCTGCTCCCCACGCTTTCATCCCCGCTCACAGACCTGACAGCCACCCGGCAAGCCAACAAGGACCTTCCAATCAGATGTGCCCCTGCTGCAATAACACTGCTCTCTAGGCCAATCAGATTGCAGGCCCTTTGCGAAATAACATGGAACTGTAGCATATGTGCAGTAAAACACTGTTGTAGCAATCTTTGGTTCTATCGGTAGTGATGCTGCTGGTGGTAGCGGTGATGCTGGTTGGACTACAGATGGAGGAAATGGATAGTAGACTGTGTGGGGTCACCAGTAGGCCCACCACTGTAGTGGAAACTCAATTAACTGGAAAGGTACAGTATTTTCAGTCAATATTTAAGTATCCATTTTTTATTCTCATTGAAATCAAATCCATTATCAACCTCAAAACGTCATCCTGTCACGCTTTTGCAAAAAGTTCGGCATCAACCAATTTATTCTTATGTCAACTGGCTATGCTCCCAGCTGGCTTTGCAGTGCCAATGGGAAAATAAAAGAGTCACAGGGTTGTTGCTTATGTCAATACATTGCAGTCAATAGCTAAAGATAAACATCAACCAATTGTTGATACTTCTGTCAATACATTCCAGTCAATGGGAAATGATGAACAGAGGAAAATATTACTCCAATAGACGTCTCTCTCTATTCTCTAATCCCCCCCCTCTCCGTCTCTCTTCTTGCTCTCTCTCTCCCTCCTTCTCGTTGCCTCCCTTTGTCTCTTCTTATCTACCTCCTCTTTATCCCCCCCCATATCTCTCTCTCTCTCTCTCTCTCTCTCTCTCTCTCTCTCTCTCTCTCATATCTCTGACTTCTTCCTTCACCATCTCCCTCCTCCTTTCATCTATCTCTCCCTCCTCTCTCTCTCACCTCTCTCATCTGTTGACTCTCTCAATTCAGTATCAATTTAAGGGCTATATTGGCATGGGAAACATATGTTTACATTGCCAAAGCTAGTGAAATAGATAATAAACAAAAGTGAAAAACATTTTTTTTGTTTTACAGTAAACGTTATACTCACAAAAGTTCCAAAATAATAAAGATATTTCAAATGTTATATTAGGTCTATATACAGTGTCGTAATGATGTGCAAATAATCTCTCTCTCTCCCTCCTTCTTTCTCTCCCGCCCCTCTTCTCATCTCTCTCCCCTCTCTCCTCTCTCCCCCTACTCCTTCAACTCTCCCCTTCCTCCCCCTCCTCTCATTTCTCTCTCACCCACCTCTGTATGTCTGTTGACTCTCTCTCCCCTTCCTCCTCTCTCGCCCCCTCACCCTTTCTCTCTAACCCTACCTCACTCCCTCTTCTCTCTCCCTCCTTCCCCCTCCCTTCTCTCTCCCTTGACGCATAAATATGCATCAAGGGCATTGACGTGTAACTCCATACATTGCGTTCAAGGCAAATAAAGTTGGTGATACAGCTGCAATGGGTAAATTGGTGAAAAACTCAGACAGGCACAGAGACAGGCAGACAGTTTCAATATCTTTTTCAGAATTCATTCCAACAAGACACATTCCCAGACACATTCCCATTGACCGCAATGTATGTTTTTGTGACCATCTTTTTCAGTGTTGTCAATTTTACAGGTACAAACACAATCAAATAAATGCATACAAAGATAACCCTGACTCATTCTCCCCGTCAGTCCCCATCCACCCGCCCGCATCCTCCCTCTCCACCCAGAAACCACCTTTCCCAGCAGTGCTGCCTGCCAGCAGTAATCTTCTCTAATTGATTGAGAGATTCAAGAGGCTATCATCGTTAAATATTTTTCCATATTGTGTTCCAGTTAAAGCGTGGTTCAGGTTCAATTAACTCAGTCAACCATACTTTTTTAATGGCTAGCTCAGAATATGAGCTTTCCAAACGTTGTTTATATATTATAGAGATCAGTCCTTTCGGGAGCCCAGATCATTTATTTATAAATCCCATCACTAGATGTTTTGGTAGCATAGCTGACATAAGCTGACCTAAGTTGTAAATATAGAAAAAAGGAGTTGCCTGTTAATGTGTATGTATCTTTCAAATGAATGTTCTCTAACCATTACTGTCCGTGATATGGTAAGGGTACGGATACATTTGGACCATTGGGGGGGATGCCAAAGAGGCCTAAACTCTATTAAACATTCTAGCTGTCTTGATATCCTAACAAGCAACCATATTGATATAGCAATTTTCCAAGAACCACACCTGCTCCAAAAGGACAGGCATTGAATAGAGAACCATTTGTACAAATTGGCTGCTTTTTCATCAGCCCCAAACAAAACTAAAGGTGTAATCATATTGGTAATTAACAAACTAAAAATTACAATCGTAGGTAAAGACAAAGACTAAGAAGGCAGAATCACTTTCCTTAAATATGTCCAGAATAGAAAGAAAATTGCCTTTATTAATCTGTATGCTCCAAATTCATATGATCCTATGTTTTTTGATTCTCTAGACAGCATGTTGCTAGTATTAACTGAATTGCAACAGGTTATTGGGACAGACATGAATGCCATTCTGGACATATGGGACAATCGAATAAAACCAACTACAATCCACATGCAACCAAGGCTCTCCAGCATATACAGTACTCTCTGATTACAACCTCATTGATGCCTGGCGAGCTAATAACCCTAAAGCAAAATATTACACTTTCTATTCAAACAGGGACAAAACATTCTCCCGAATCGATTTCGTACTATTAAGCTACTCTATTTTCTTTAATCAAGAAAATAGAAATTTGATCATCGTGCTTATTACTGCCAGATTTCAGAATCTCCTAAAAGAGCCACAAGATGGCACTTTAATGTTTCCTTACTACAACATCCTACTTTCTGTGAACAATTTGTAACTGAATTGAACTAATTCATAATGATTTAACAAAAATTCTGTTGATGATCCTTGATGTTATGAGACGCCATTAAAGTTGTTTTTTTAACACTAAAACCTCTTGGCCTTGAGGGACCCCCCTTCAAATGAATGAGCAGTCATTTTGACTGCAGTCATTTTGAATTACGCAGTCATTCTAACAGCGTAATTCATACATTTCATATATGCTATCACAAAAATAATCATTTGGTTGTGTTTATGAAGGTCTAAGGTAACATTAAAATATTATTTAAATTATATTTCAAATAAAACAAAACCATTTGTATCAGTTTGTTTCTGTAGGTTATATGTAAAAATACTAAAAACACCAACATTTTTCAAGTTGTTCAATCAATTTTATTTGTGGACTATGAAACAGAAACTATGAAACAGAAAGCGTATGTGTTGGAACACGGTAACAGCTTATTTTTATAATGACAAAATAAAAAAAAATACCCAAAACCAACAAGACGCGTGATGATACCATTAATACCATTTAAATGTAGATGTCATTTGCATTGGATATATTTACCATATCATATGGAGACAGAAACATAAACCTTTAACCGTATCATAAGTAGACATAATTGCAAATGATTAAATCCTTCCAATAGAATTTTAAAACAACATTTAGTTACGAATTTAACTTTAATTAAATGAGTTGACCCTTGAATGATCCCCAATGATCCCTCACATCCCTCGCATCTCCCCAAAACATTTTCAACATACATCTGTAAAATGATAGTATAGAAACTAAAGCTTTGGTTGTCTTCCTCTCAGGCTTCCATGTCTTCTCCCTGGACCTCCTCAATGTCCACCTCTTGAACATCAGACTCTGAGGCATCTTCACTGTCACTTTCCAACCTTGTTGAGAATGGCTCATTGTCAGGCTCAAAAAGCATCAAATTTGCCCGGGTGGCCACCAATTTTTCAACCCTTGTATTGGTCAACCTGTTGTGTGCTTGGGTGTGTGTTCCGCTCTAAGGCAGCTGATGTTGGTGGAATTTGGAGGACGATGGAGGCAACAGGGCAAAGAGCCTCAAATCCACAAAGTCCCTTCCACCAGGTGGCTGATGAGATACAGTGCCTTGCGAAAGTATTCGGCCCCCTTGAACTTTGCAACCTTTTGCCACATTTCAGGCTTCAAACATAAAGATATAAAACTGTATTTTTTTGTGAAGAATCAACAACAAGTGGGACACAATCATGAAGTGGAACGACATTTATTGGATATTTCAAACTTTTTTAACAAATCAAAAACTGAAAAATTGGGCGTGCAAAATTATTCAGCCCCTTTACTTTCAGTGCAGCAAACTCTCTCCAGAAGTTCAGTGAGGATCTCTGAATGATCCAATGTTGACCTAAATGACTAATGATGATCCATATACAATACAATCCACCTACATATACAATACAATCCACCTGTGTGTAATCAAGTCTCCGTATAAATGCACCTGCACTGTGATAGTCTCAGAGGTCCGTTAAAAGCGCAGAGAGCATCATGAAGAACAAGGAACACACCAGGCAGGTCCGAGATACTGTTGTGAAGAAGTTTAAAGCCGGATTTGGATACAAAAAGATTTCCCAAGCTTTAAACATCCCAAGTAGCACTGTGCAAGCGATAATATTGAAATGGAAGGAGTATCAGACCACTGCAAATCTACCAAGACCTGGCCGTCCCTCTAAACTTTCAGCTCATACAAGGAGAAGACTGATCAGAGATGCAGCCAAGAGGCCCATGATCACTCTGGATGAACTGCAGAGATCTACAGCTGAGGTGGGAGACTCTGTCCATAGGACAACAATCAGTCGTATATTGCACAAATCTGGCCTTTATGGAAGAGTGGCAAGAAGAAAGCCATTTCTTAAAGATATCCATAAAAAGTGTTGTTTAAAGTTTGCCACAAGCCACCTGGGAGACACACCAAACATGTGGAAGAAGGTGCTCTGGTCAGATGAAACCAAAATTGAACTTTTTGGCAACAATGCAAAACGTTATGTTTGGCGTAAAAGCAACACAGCTGAACACACCATCCCCACTGTCAAACATGGTGGTGGCAGCATCATGGTTTGGGCCTGCTTTTCTTCAGCAGGGACAGGGAAGATGGTTAAAATTGATGGGAAGATGGATGGAGCCAAATACAGGACCATTCTGGAAGAAAACCTGATGGAGTCTGCAAAAGACCTGAGACTGGGACAGAGATTTGTCTTCCAACAAGACAATGATCCAAAACATAAAGCAAAATCTACAATGGAATGGTTCAAAAATAAACATATCCAGGTGTTAGAATGGCCAAGTCAAAGTCCAGACCTGAATCCAATCGAGAATCTGTGGAAAGAACTGAAAACTGCTGTTCACAAATGCTCTCCATCCAACCTCACTGAGCTCGAGCTGTTTTACAAGGAGGAATGGGAAAAAAATTCAGTCTCTCGATGTGCAAAACTGATAGAGACATACCCCAAGCGACTTACAGCTGTAATCGGGCCGAATACTTTCGCAAGGCACTGTATGTGCCAGATTGTGCAGGACAGTCCAGAATTGTTGGCATTTAATACCTGTCACATATCAGTTTGCAAACAATGTAAAAAATAATATATCATTGAGTTAAGAAAGCCGCATAAAAACATGGTCTCAGTTTTTTTTGAGTAAGACAGCTCCAAAATGCACGTGTTTCAGCCTAGCTCAGTGCTCTCTGCGGTGGTTGGGCAAGCCAACAGAATATATGGAGCGTTGCGCCGTGATTGGCTCAGTGTTCTGTCACTCATGCGGACTTTACGTCAATGTCAAGTGTAAAAGGAGACTTTGAAAATTCTAGCCCTTCAGGTGTTACATTAAAAGTGCCCATCCAATAAGGCTCAAGGTTATTGGCCCCAGATAAAATGACATCAAATCACGTTATATGTACAGTAGCTTTGATTGGACTGATCATGTCAACATCATACTTCCACAATCTTAGCTAGCAGTCATCATCATGAATCAAGTCGACAATCTACTGGCAAATCCTTTTTAATCCTTGTCATATGAAGATAAATAATGAAGAGAAATTATAGATAAAACGTATCGGTGCTCATCAGCCATTGGACATAAACATTACGCAAGTTGGAAATCGCAAATTCAACAAATTGTTTGGAAGGAATCAGTGACAGTGTATGGCCCAAATCTGGGATTAAGGGGCTCTTTTCCAAGTGAAAAATAGAAACAGCCAACATCGGCCATGCTGTCAATGAAGCATGATTTTTGTCGCACTCAAAACAATTGTTAACTCGGAACTGTCAAAACTTCACTTCCGTGAGTTCAAGACAACTGGGAAGTCGTAAATAAAACGATCTCCGGCCTCCAGTTGATTTGAAAGCACTACAAATTTAGAGAATGCTAGACTTTGATGACAAAATTTGCCCACGAAGGACCGCCGCGCCACCTTCCTGTTCAAGTAAGCACAGCACAACAAGGTGAGTCCAAAAATGTATTGTATGTGCTGCATAAATCATGTAATATGCCAGGGAGATATAGGTATACTGTAGCTAAGAAAGTAATACTAAGTGTATGTTGTGTAGTAGGCTGTTAGTAACCCATGTGCCTCATCCTAATAATTTGGTCTATTTCCCCTCTTAATTTTGCCTACAGTTCTGACTCTTCTAGTGTTGCCTATAACCTGTTATAGAGAAATGTAATCATCGAATATTGTAAGAGCTTTCATTGTCTGCTTTTATGCCCCCTCTATTTATCCTACGGTTCTGACTTGGTATACAGGGAGAACACTGAAAGAACGGCCCATGTTCTGAATTCTGTCAAAAGTACTAAACAAATAGTTATATTGACTAACATTACATCCGTCCTACCGCACTCATTAATGTCTTAATTAACTAAATTACAGATTGCATCTTATACGCTTGTGGTCTCCTTATGCCATAGTTTGTGCATCTCAATTCTCATTAGAAACTACATTTGTTTAAGCAAGTAATCCATATCAGCTATGTTTTTTTTAAAGGCAGTAAATGAGGCTGAATGAACTGTTTCGATGCCAGACAAGGCTCTGCTGATAGCCAGGTGTTAACAGTGGTAAGGTGTTGGGATGGCTTTATGTAGGTCCTAACAGTTTGTGGGCACCGTTTGTAACAATGAATGTATTATTTAGTGTTGTGTAGTGGCTTTGCTAGCATGCATTCCACTTGTTGTTTTTTTGCCCCACGAAGATTTACATGCTAAAATCGCCACTGATTAGGCATAAAGTTACGAGTGTGGTGAAGGTTAGAGTTCGGTTTAAAATCAGATTTTAAGAAATAGGCGTGTTTTATGACTGTGTGGCTGTGGTAACTAGTGGTGACCGTGGTCCTCCCACGATGACTCGGGGAAACCATGCAGTTTATTAGGCTACAGATGAAATAAATTAAGATGAACTTCACAGGGTGGTGAAAGTACTCAGTGATGCTCCTTTCCAATAAATATCAAAGGTCTTATTCTGGTGACATGGTGAGCGATGCTTGACTGCCGTTCGACAAATAAAAATTATCCACAATAATCTCATCATGTAGACTAGCCTACATGCACAGCCTACATTCACTGTATCTGCAAACTATTGGCTAGAGAACACGTGCCAAGACCAGAGTAGACACATTTGCTATTTAACAGTTGCTGTGACAGTTACAGTTGAAAATGCGATGGAAACACATTGAACTTCTATTTGGTACATGGAAATTTTAGCGAAAAAGTGCATGTCATTAAGCACCGATTTGGATCTGCAACAAGTCCGTTTGGTGGAAACGCCACTGGTGGGAAAACGTACAGATTTTCTTCATGCCGATTTCAAAATATTGCGCATTAAACGCCCACCCAAGTCGAAATCCACTTTTTCATGCTGAAAGATGGCCAGAGTCTACCCACTGGGCACACACTGACAAAATCAACATTGTTTCCTCTTCATTTTCAATGAAATTGGGTACCCATGATCTTGCACAATGATTTAAGTCAATAAGTCATTGTTTTATTCAAAGTATGATACACAATGAATATACAAAACATTAAGAACACCTGCTCTTTCCATCACATTAGTTAAATCCACAAAATCCAGGATTTTAAACCTGAGACAATTGAGGGGGGAGGGGGGGGTTCTTTGTGTGCTTGAACCATGTTAGTTTCTCTCCTTCTCCCCTCCTCACAGGTGGCAATCATTCCCCAATCAGTCACCATGCAGTCATTAATCAGAAGACACATCTCCTCCTGTTTCCATTACCCTATCACATTCCCTTTCCCTTGGTTTAAAAACCCTGTCTGTTGTTTGCTCTAGGGGAACCAAGACAAGTTGCCCATGGGCATACACTACCCGTAGGACTACTTTGTCTAAGAACACTAGGTAGAACTGGGCAGACCACCCACTGTATTTTTGGTTAGTTAGCTGTATAGTAGGCTAGTCTAGTTTAGGGGTGTTTTTGGATATTTGTTTCTTTCCTTGGGTCCAGCTCAGCCCCTTTTCCTGCCCCCCCTTTACCGTGTGTTTGCAAATAAATCCTGGGTGTTTGACTAGATATTAGTTGTCTGTGGTTATTTCGTTCTCACTGTTACTTTGTCACTATTACACTTTGCATGAGTTATGTTACGGGTCTCGATACCATCCCCCCCTAGACTGCCAGGCCAAAGGGATTTGTAACAATCACATTGAGGGAGAGGTTGTTGTCCTTACACCACACTGTCAGGTCTCTGACCTCCTCCCTATAGGCTGTCTCATCGTTGTCGGTGATCAGGCCTACCACTGTTGTGTCATCATCAAACTTAATGATGGTGTTGGAGTCTTGCCTGGCTGTGCAGTCATGAGTGAACAGGGAGTACAGGAGGGGTCTGAACACACACCCCTGAGGGGCCCCTGTGTTGAGCATTAGCGTGGCGGATGTATTGTTACCTACCCTTACCACCTGGGGGCGTCCAGCCAGGGTCCAGGATCCAGTTGCAGATGGAGGTGTTGAGTCCCAGGGTCCTTAGCTTAGTGATGAGCTTTGATGGCACTATGGTGTTGAACGCTGAGCCGTAGTCAATGAATAGCATTCTCACATACAGTGCCTTGCGAAAGTATTCGGCCCCCTTGAACTTTGCGACCTTTTGCCACATTTCAGGCTTCAAACATAAAGATATAAAACTGTATTTTTTTGTGAAGAATCAACAACAAGTGGGACACAATCATGAAGTGGAACGACATTTATTGGATATTTCAAACTTTTTTAACAAATCAAAAACTGAAAAATTGGACGTGCAAAATTATTCAGCCCCCTTAAGTTAATAGTTTGTAGCGCCACCTTTTGCTGCGATTACAGCTGTAAGTCGCTTGGGGTATGTCTCTATCAGTTTTGCACATCGAGAGACTGACATTTTTTCACATTCCTCCTTGCAAAACAGCTCGAGCTCAGTGAGGTTGGATGGAGAGCATTTGTGAACAGCAGTTTTCAGTTCTTTCCACAGATTCTCGATTGGATTCAGGTCTGGACTTTGACTTGGCCATTCTAACACCTGGATATGTTTATTTTTGAACCATTCCATTGTAGATTTTGCTTTATGTTTTGGATCATTGTCTTGTTGGAAGACAAATCTCCGTCCCAGTCTCAGGTCTTTTGCAGACTCCATCAGGTTTTCTTCCAGAATGGTCCTGTATTTGGCTCCATCCATCTTCCCATCAATTTTAACATCTTCCCTGTCCCTGCTGAAGAAAAGCAGGCCCAAACCATGATGCTGCCACCACCATGTTTGACAGTGGGGATGGTGTGTTCAGGGTGATGAGCTGTGTTGCTTTTACGCCAAACATAACATTTGCATTGTTGCCAAAAAGTTCAATTTTGGTTTCATCTGACCAGAGCACCTTCTTCCACATGTTTGGTGTGTCTCCCAGGTGGCTTTTGGCAAACTTTAAACGACACTTTTTATGGATATCTTTAAGAAATGGCTTTCTTCTTGCCACTCTTCCATAAAGGCCAGATTTGTGCAATATACGACTGATTGTTGTCCTATGGACAGAGTCTCCCACCTCAGCTGTAGATCTCTGCAGTTCATCCAGAGTGATCATGGGCCTCTTGGCTGCATCTCTGATCAGTCTTCTCCTTGTATGAGATGAAAGTTTAGAGGGACGGCCAGGTCTTGGTAGATTTGCAGTGGTCTGATACTCCTTCCATTTCAATATTATCGCTTGCACAGTGCTCCTTGGGATGTTTAAAGCTTGGGAAATCTTTTTGTATCCAAATCCGGCTTTAAACTTCTTCACAACAGTATCTCGGACCTGCCTGGTGTGTTCCTTGTTCTTCATGATGCTCTCTGCGCTTTTAACGGACCTCTGAGACTATCACAGTGCAGGTGCATTTATACGGAGACTTGATTACACACAGGTGGATTGTATTTATCATCATTAGTCATTTAGGTCAACATTGGATCATTCAGAGATCCTCACTGAACTTCTGGAGAGAGTTTGCTGCACTGAAAGTAAAGGGGCTGAATAATTTTGCACGCCCAATTTTTCAGTTTTTGATTTGTTAAAAAAGTTTGAAATATCCAATAAATGTCGTTCCACTTCATGATTGTGTCCCACTTGTTGTTGATTCTTCACAAAAAAATACAGTTTTATATCTTTATGTTTGAAGCCTGAAATGTGGCTAAAGGTCGCAAAGTTCAAGGGGGCCGAATACTTTCGCAAGGCACTGTAGGTGTTCCTTTTGTCTAGGTGTGAAAGGGCAGTGTGGAGTGCAATAGAGATTGCATCATCTGTGGATCTGATGGTGCGGTATGCAAATTGGAGTGTTTCTGGGACAATGGTGTTGATGTGAGCCATGACCAGCTTTAAAAAATTAATAGTTATCCATATTACTGGAGCGTCATCTTACTCTAACTATTTCTATGACGGTTCGCAGCAGCAATTTATGGAAGATGCCAAAACTTGAGAACAATAGATGGGGAAGTCAAAGATAGGCCAGTGGGTTCCATCTGTGCCAAAGTTTTCCCTAAAATAATGCTTATGACAAATCCATCTCCAGAACCAGCTGGCTAATCTTTTGAATACGGTGTAGTGAAAAAAGAAGAAACCCGCACACTGCTCTTGATAGTATCACTGTTCTTTAATAAGCTTTACATATCGGCCTCAAGACCTGATACTATCAAGAGTAGTGTGCAGGATTCTTATTTTTTAAAACATTTTATTCAACTGTTATCATGCACCTGCAAAATTACTAAAATGTTAAATGTAACAACAGATAACATTAGCTAGCAAGATAGATAGCTATCTAGATACATTTACCATGCTACAGTGGCTAACTATACAGACAGCTGTCAGTGCCCTATTTGTTGATGTTTATCAACTCCACATGGACATTCCTACACCCAATTTGTGAATAAGTAGCCTTTGTCATTCTTCGGAGGTGGAATCTGAATCAGCCTATGTGACATCATTATGAGTCAGAAACATAAATGATTGTCTCAAACTGACTACAAAGTGTAAATAAGAATTTTAGTCAGTCAGTGAATTAGTCACAACTTACTGAAGGCTTGTGAGAAGCAGCTGAGAGTGTGCGGTTTATCCAACCATAGCAGCCAGAACCTTCAGACGGTAGCTATGTTTCCATTAACTTGTCCAGTAATTTGTGTCAACATTTAGACATTGTGCATAGAAAATAGACGTGACTATTGCCTGCTAGGGTGCGTTTCCATTTAACTGTCTTGTGTCGATAAAGACAGCTGGGCGTAATGACTTCGCAAAAACCTAAAGTGTAGAATAAAAATGCAGTGGTTGAAGTATTTCCATTACCCATTTATGCAAAATGTGCATTAATAAAATGAAGACTGCCTGTATGCCCATCCACCTACTGTATCTGTTTCATGTCTCAGGTGTACCCCGCAAATGCCAGCATGGATAGAATGCAATTATTGACTAATATTTTCCATATTTAAAAAATTATTGTGCCAACGTATCACCACGGTCCGTGCCATGGTGAAACTTACACTCCTGTGGATCTGAAATAATTGGATGGTGAAACTTGCCAGCCAACCAGAAAAGCAAGCCGAAGCAATTCTTGAAATTCAGGACAATCCTCGTCCTGCAAAGAAACAATTTGTATTGTTGAACATTTTGTGAGCAGTAGGCATTTAAAATGAAATGTGGAGTGGAGCTTTATAGTTATGTGATCACATCACGTGCACCTTCGAAATAATTCAACAGTCAGCATTTATTAGAAAAAGTTTCCTTCAGTTGTCGCAATAAAGAACGTTTGACAAAAGAAAAATCCACCCGTCGAACTGATAATTTTGTTATCCTCTCTGGGAAATGTGGGACGGTAGCGTCCAACCCCGCCAACAGCCAGTGAAAGTGCAGGGCGCCAAATTCAAAACAAATCTCATCATTAAAATTCCTCAAGCATACCAGTATTTTACACCATTTTAAAGATAAAATTCTCGTTAATCCAGCCACAGTGTCTGATTTTCAAAAAGGCTTTACAGCGAAAGCGCCACAAATGATTGTTAGGTCACCACCAAGTCACAGAAAAACACAGCCATTTTTCCAGCCAAAGAGAGGAGTCACAAAAAGTCAAACTAATCACTAACCTTTGATGATCTTCATCAGATGACACTCATAGGATTTCATATTACACAATACATGTATGTTTTGTTCGATAAAGTGCATATTTATATCCAAAAATCTCATTTTACATTGGCATTATTTTCAGTAGTTCCAAAACATGCTGTGATTTTGCAGAGAGCCACATCAATTTACAGAAATACTCAAAACATTGATAAGAGAAACTATTATACATGGAACTTCAGAAACTTCTCCTTAATGCAACCGCTGTGTCAGATTTTCTTTTTTTAAACTTACGGAAAAAGCATACCATGCAATCTGAGTACTGCGCTCAGAGCCCAAACAAGCCAAAAAGATATCCGCCATGTTGTGGAGTCAACATTAGTCAGAAATAGCACTAAATACCTTTGATCTTCATCAGAATGCACTCCCAGGAATCCCAGTTCCACAAATGTTTGATTTGTTCGATAAAGTTCATAATTTGTCCAAACACCTCCTTTTGTTAGCGCGTTTGGGAAACAAATCCAAACTCACGACGCGTGTGAAATAACCGCGGAAAGGTCGGTAGAAACATGTCAAACGAAGAATAGAATCAGTCTTTAGGATGTTTTTATCAAAAATCTTCAATAACGTTCCAACCGGAGAATTCCTTTGTCTGTTGAAAAGCGAGGTAACTTTCACATGAACGCGCGTCACGAGCCCATAGCACTCTGCCAGACACCTGGCTCAAACCCCTCATTCCCCCCTCCTTCACAGTAGAAGCCTGAAACAACGTTCTATCCTACTGCCTTGAGTCTTCTTGGGTATGACCCTACAAGCTTGGCACACCTGTATTTAGTGAGGTTCTTCTCAAGCTTTGTCAGGTTGGATGGGGAGCATAGCTGCACTACTATTTTCAGGAGATGCTTGATTGGGCCACTCAAGGACATTGAGACTTGTCCCGAAGCCACTCCTGCATTGTCTTAGCTGTGTGCTTAAGGTGGTTGTCCTGTTGGAAGGTGAACCTTTGCCCCAGTCTGAGGTCCTGAGCGCTCTGGAGCAGGCTTTCATCAAGGATCTCTGTGCTTTACTCCGTTCACCTTTCCCTCATTCCTGACTAGTCTCCTTGTCCCTGACACTGAAAACATCCCCACAGCATGATGCTCCCACCACCTTGCTTCACCGTAGGGATGGTGCCAGGTTTCCTCCAGACGTGGCGCTTGGCATTCAGGCCAAAGAGTTCAATCTTGGTTTCATCAGACCAGAGAATCTTATTTGTCATGTGCCTTTTACGGAGGAGTGGCTTCCGCCTGGCCACTCTACCATAAAGGCCGGATTGGTGAAGTGCTGCAGAGATGGTTGTCGTTCCGGAAGGTTCTCTCATCTCCAGAGAGGAACTCTGGAGCTCTGTCAGAGCGACAATTTAGTTTTTGGGAAGAGTCTTGGTAGTTCCAAACTTCTATTTAAAAATGATGTAGGCTACTGTGTTATTGGGGACCTTCAATGCTGCAGACATTTGTTACCCTTCCCCAAATCTGTTCACAATCCTGTCTCGGAGCTCTACAGACAATTCTTTGACCTCATGGCTTGGTTTTTGCTCTTAAATGCACTGTCAACTGTGGGACCTTTTATATAGACAGGTTTGTGCCTTTTCAAATAATGTCCAATCAATTGAAATTTACCACAGGTGGACTCCAATCAAGTTGTAGAAATATCTCAAAGATGATCAAAGGAAACAGGATGCACCTGAGCTCAATTGAGTCTCATGGCAAAGGGTCTGAATACTTATGTAAATAAGGTATGTCTTTTTAATACATTTGTAAAAGTTTCTAAACGTATTTTCGCTTTGTCATTATGGGGTATTGTGTGTAGATTAAGAAAATGTTTAAATTCATCAATTGTAGAACAAGGCTGTAAAGTAACAATGTGGAAAAGGGGAAGGGGTCTGAACACTTTCCGAATGCACTCTGTCGTTTCCATTACATATGTCTCAGGGATTTTTTTTGTGACATTGATTTTGTTTAGTAAACTTACAGTACCAACTTAAAGTTTGGACACACCTACTCATTCCAGGGATTCTTTATTTTTTTTACTATTTTCTACATTGTAGAATAGTGAGGACATCAAAACTATGAAATAACACATATGGAATCATGTAGTAACCAAAAACAGTGTTCAACAAATCAAAACATTTTTATTTGACATTCTTCAAAGTAGCCACCCTTTGCCTTGTATTTAATTATTATGGATCCCCATTAGCCAAAGCAGCAGCAGCTACTCTTCCTGGAGTCCAGAAATATTAAGGCAGTTTATACAATTCTAAAAACATTACAATACATTCACAACACACTGTGTGCCCTCAGGCCCCAACTCCACCACATATCTACAGTACTAAATCCATGTGTATGTATAGTGCATAGGTTATTGTGTGTGTGTCAATGTTTGTTGCGCTCTTCCATAAGGTCTTTATAAATCTAATTTTACTCTATTTTCCATGTAGTCATGGCTCTATGTAGTACTGTGTGCCTCCCATAGTCTGTTCTGGACTTGGACTGTGAAGAGACCTCTTGTGGCATGTCTTGTGGGGTATGGATGGGTGTCCGAGCTGTGTGCCAGTAGTTTAGACCGGCAGCTCGGTGCATTCAACATGTCAATACCTCCATGAATAAAAGTAGTGATGAAGTCAATCTCTCCTCTACTTTCAGCCAGGAGAGATTGACATGCATATTATTAATATCAACTCTGTGTACATCCAAGGGCCAGCCGTGCTGACCTGTTCTGAGCCAATTGCAATTTTCCAAAGTCCTTTTTTGTGGCACCTGACCACACGACTGAACAGAAGTCAAGGTGCAACATAACTAGGGCCTGTAGGACCTGCCTTGTTGATAGTGTTGTTAAGGCAGAGCACACTCTTGGCATTCGCTCAACCAGCTTCATGAGGTGGAATGCATTTCAATTAACAGGTGTACCTTGTTAAAAGTTATTTCGTGGAATTTCTTTCCTCAATGCGTTTGAGCCAATCAGTTTTGTTGTGACAAGGTAGGGTTGGTATACAGAAGATAGCCCTATTTGGTTAAAGACCAAGTCCATATGATGGCAAGAACAGCTCAAATTACTTTAAGACATGAAGGTCAGTCAGTGCGGACAATTTCAAGAACTTTTAATGTTTCTTCAAGTGCAGTTGCAAAAACCATCAAACGCAATGATGAAACTGGCTCTCATGAAAGGAAGACCCAGAGTTTCCAGCCTCAGATTGCAGCCCAAATAAATGCTTCATAGAGTTAAAGTAACAGACACATCTCAACATTAACTGTTCAGACAAAATTGTGATCTCCTCTGCAAAAACAAAGTTATGAATATAATTATATTTTCCTGAAGGAGGGAATGAGGTATAACATTCAATGGGTAGTCACCAACCAATCATATTCACCTGAAAACTGAAATCATGCCCAAAGGACCAATGGATGCCTTGCACCCCCTTGGAACCCCTGCCTTCCTGGCTATAATACCAGGGATGACGCCGAACAAAACAATACACACTACAAAACAAAACCGTGAAGCTTAAGGCTAAGTGCCATAAAGAAAGTCAACTTCCCACCAAGACAGGTGGGAAAAAGGCACTTAAGTATGGTTCCCAATCAGAGACAACGATAGACAGCTGTCCCTGATTGAGAACCATACCCGGCCAAAACATAGAAATAGAAAATCATAGAAACACAAAACATAGAAATTCCCACCCCAACTCACGCTCTGACCAAACCAAAATGGAGACATAAAAAGGATCTCCAAGGTCAGGGCATTTTCTAGTAATATTTATGTCCGTTGTGTTATGCTAATTAGTGTCAGTCGATGATTACGCTCCCGGATCCGGGATGGGGTGTCACAAGTTAAACCTGACACCAACCCTTTAACGCACACCACTTAAATGTATACAACCCTCTCGTAGAGGGCACATGCGCTGACTGTATAGTTGTAAACCCCAGTCATCAAATGGAACCTTTAAGGAGCCAAACCCACAGATCTTATATCTGTCGTCGTGGGTGCCAAACTCTCCCGTGCGCCTGGTACAATAGATCCCAATGACACGGAACCCTCCACTGTTGAACTCTCAGAACCAAGGTTGTCAGGGCCAATGGGGAGCCACCAGAATCAACAACAGACCATGATGGACCCTCTCCATGGTGGCCTGAATCAGGTCCACTGGAGAAAACGCATAAAGCAGGGTCCAAGGCCACTGATACGCCAAATCATCTGCTCCCAACGGAGCGCCCAGATCCCTCATTGAGATGAACCGACGACAATGCTAATTTTCTTGCGAGCGTAAAGATCTACGTCGGCCCTACCGAACTGGTCCGAGGGGTGCAGTCTCCACTCCATAGAGATAGTACCCCCCACACTCACACACACACACATTGGAAAGCAGACCTGCACCTACGATGAGAGATTCGGGATGATACGTCGCCCTGACCGACAGGAAATGTGCCCTGCTCCATACGAGCAAGTTTAGGAGAGAGAGAGAGACTAATGTTCGTCGTCTTCCTCTGATGCGGAGTAAGACAGATCGGACCAATTTGCAGCGTGGTAAGTGTCCATAATTTAATAAGAAAAACGGAACACTACAAAATACAAACCAAACAACGTGAAACAAACAAACCAGTCCCGTGTGGCACAAACACGGAAAATAAACACCCACAACTCAAAAGTGAAACCAGGCTACCTAAGTATGATTCTCAATCAGAGACAACTAACGACACCTGCCTCTGATTGAGAACCATACTAGGCCGAACACAGAAACCAACATAGAAAAAGAAAACAGACTGCCCACCCCAACTCACGCCCTGACCATACTAAAACAAAGACAAAACAAAGGAACTAAGGTCAGAACGTGACAGAGACCATGTGTCCCCCCCACCTGTGTATGTACACACCCACCGTCCTGTTGTCAGACCTTACCAACACCAGCAGCAAGACTTGTCAAAAACTGACCTCGAAGCTGCCCCCTGGCCCAGGGCAACAAAATGGGCCTGTAGAGCCTCCTTGGCCATGCCAAACAACCTTGTTGGCAAAACTGGCTCATCCAAATACATCCGCCTTTCCATCTCAGGAATACGGGAGAAAGTCAACCAGAGGTAGCTCTGAGCCAGCACCGTCACACTCATACTTTTCCTCACATGCCAGGATAGTACAGTGGGACAGACGCAGCTCAAAATCAGCCATAGCACGGATTTCATCGAGAAGCTCTGAAACTGGCTTCCCAGCCTCCACGGTCTTATTCAGCTCCTGCAGCAAATCGATATGACACATCTGCAGCATTGTGACCACATTCAACGCCCGATATCAAGACTCAAAACTTGCAACATCTAGGGGGACGAGTACTCTCTCCCCATTAACAGACACCTAAGTCTCATAGTCTTCATGTGCTTGAAAAGTTGGCAAATTGCATATCACGTTTTTCCTTTAGGCGAGCTGATGAGCGAAACATTTAGGAAATTAATTTGGACTATTTTAAGTAAGTGACTATTTTGAGGCATTGGCTATGTTGTTGCTACGGTCACTCAGGAGGGACAAACAACAGTCACTGCCAGGGTATGAACATAGCACACCCACTTCAAACCACACCCTCAAGACAACTCTCCTTTTGCAGTCTTGGCCGCTAGCATTTCTTAATGAGCAATCTTCAAAACGAGGCCAAATCAGGAAGTGCACTTGCCCTTTAAGAAATTGCCGACAGCCTGTATGCCCTACCACCTATCTGTTTCATGTATCAGGTAGCCTGCAAAATCCAGCATGGATAGAATGCAATAATTGACTAATATTTGCAATATTCTAATAATTATCAAGTGCCAACGTATCACCACCGTGCCATGGTGAAACTTGCATCCTGCCAACCAGAAAAGCAAGTCAAAACAATTCAAATATTCTTGAAAGTCAGGACAAGGATCCTGCAAATATTATTTTTTTTTATAGTTGACAAATACATTTAGCAGGCAGTAGGCATTTAGAATTAAATGTGGACTGGAGCTTCATAGTTACATTTTAACATCACGTACCTTCAAAATAATTTGTTAATCATCATTTGGTTGAAAAACACAGTTTCCATCATTTGTTGCAATAAAGAAAGTAAAAAATACAAATCCACCCGTCAAACAGATACAATTTTTGTCAATCTATATCTGCCATTTCCATTACATATGGAAACCTGCCTACTGTTGCAGATCATAGTGACTCACAATCAACTTTAGGTCAAGTTCTAGGGGAGAGGGTGGGGTAAGTTGAGCCACCTATCATTTCATAGAGTCTGTGAAGGAAGAAGCCACATGGAGTCCAAAAAACATATATATTTTTTAGATTGTTCTATACATTATTTAGGGTCTCTATAAGCTTCAATATGAGGTCCTAAACCTAGCATGAAAGTGCATCCTTGTGGCGTGTGGGCTAATAGTAAAAATGTAGATGTTGGTTAAGTCAGCCCCCCCACACCTCTCTGATTCAGAGGGGTTGGGTTAAATGCAGAAGACACATGATTTTGCCAAAGGCAAGTTGAGAAAATGTGAAGTGTTTTCTTCCCAGGCGTAATGCAAGGCTTTATCTCTGGAATATGAGGAAACAACAGGGCCTGGCCTATGTTAAAAGTGTTTAAACAAGTACAACGTGTTTGTTAGGTGTTAAGGCTGATAAACAAAATGATTGTGATTGTTGAATTGTGTTTGGGAAATAAAGATAGACATGGTTTTAAAAAGGTAGTGGTCATATTTCATTCAGTACAGAAATGTATATGCGGCTTAACTTCACCGGTCACGTGCTCAACTTACCCCATACCCGGGTAAGTTTTTACAGTTCATTTCGGATAATTTCACTAAAAGGTAGCATTATATAGGATGTTTTTTTATGAATGTATGTACGATATTGTATAAATATTAGTTCACAAATGAGCATAGGCTAACTCAACCTCTTGCCTCATATTGTAATCAGGTGATCAGGTCAAGAGTTGTTGATAATGGCCAAGCCGCTGTTGATTGGTTTTCCACATCCATCTCTCTACTTCCCATGTAATTGCTTCCTTTAGGCCTCTCTAAATGAAGGCAAATGGAGACAGGGTCAGCTCAGCTGCCCTCCTCTCTTCTCCTCTTTGTACCCTCTTCATCCTTCTATTCAATTAAATTCAAAGGTCTTTATTGGCATGGGAAACACATGTTTACATTGCTGAAGCAAGTGAAATAGATAATAAACAAAAGTGAAATAAACAGCAAACATTACACTCCCAAGTTTCAAAGGAAAAGACACATTTCAAATGTCATATTCTGACTCCGTACAATGTTTTAATATGATGTGCAAATAGTTAAAGTACAAAAGAGAAAATAAATCAACATAAATACGGGTTGTGTTTGTTCTTTACAGATTGCTCTTTTCTTGTGGCAACAGGTCACAAATCTTGCTGCTATGATGGCACACTGTGGTATTTCACCCAATAGATATGGGAGTTTATCAAAATTGAATTCCTCCTTCTCCACCGGCCCCTCTCCATCCCCTTGTCCCCCCCATCGACCACTTCAGAGGGCTCCAGGAAATTACAGGGGATCTGACTAATTGCAGCCGGCCCACCGGCAAACAGGGAGCACGCCACCCGTCAGGAGAGGGGGGAGGAGAGGGGGAGGGGTGGAGGAGATGGTAAAATGTCTAGAGGCCTGACCGAGACAGAAGTCCACAGGTTATGATTTGACCAAACCGGTTGTGAAGAATACCTTAAGAACAGTCAGTAACAGGCTACGTTATTACGGCACATTACTAAATACTCTACTGTGTGATGCCACTTGCATAGATGCATACAGGAGGCTAGTCAGGTAGCCTAGTTGGGCCAGTAACCAAAAGGTTACTGGTTCAAATCCCTGACCTGACTAGGTTTAAAAATCTGTTCATGTGCCCTTGAACAAGGCACTTAACCCTAATAGCTCCTGTAAGTTGCTATCAAAGACTGTTTGCTAAATGGCTAAAATGTGAAACTTAAATACCTGCAGACATCAAGTTAGAAAATGGATGGTAAACCTATATCTATTCTCATCTAGACATATACCATTCCAGTAAACTATTTCCTACTTTACTGAAGGCCAACCACCACTCTGGAGGCCACTGTACTAAATGGAAGCAATTTAGGCAAGGTAACTAATAGCCATGCCTGCAGTGGACAGCATGTGATTATTCAGGGCTCTGATGGGCCACCCTCAACCCAAATGAGTCCTAAAACCCAGAATAAGGCGAATTCATCCAGATGATGTAATTTCCACTAGTCACAAGTGACTTGCAGCCGGCCCTGCATGTGTCGGCCGGCAGAATAGAATGCATCCGTCATTCACCGGCTGATTAATGCACTCCAGATGTGCCCGTCCTCCGATTTCAGTGCTCCCCGCCCCTTCGCTTTGTTGTGATAATGATACAGTACCCAGAGTACAACTGTTTATTTTATTTTCCGTCCGTTTCTCCGGTGGTGTAGCCGGGCAAGTCAGGGACCTTAGGTTCGCGCTGCTTCTCGATAGCCAATTGTGCGGCTGAGATGAAAGCCAGAGTGGAGTTATTATACTTTCCCCGTGGAACCAGGCCCCCCCTTCCTCACACTCCCGTCCACCCTACCTCAGACACGGGTGTAATTGTAAACTGCTGCTGGTAGCTGTACTGTAAGTTTTGAGGTGGAGGGACCACCACGGGCCACGTAGGAAATTCATGAATGTCAGAGTTGTCAGGATCAAACGAGAGACACTTCCTGTTTGGGTCAGGTGACAACAACTCCAGGCAGGCAGCGTGGAGGGTGGTTCTGTCTAGAAGGGACTGAGCTATAAACAAAGTAGGTAGAAGAAGTTGCCCCCAACCTCTGATACTAGGGTCAGATACATTTAGGATTGGGGTTGGGTAATCTGATCCTAGAACTGTGGTATAGTGACTAGTGATTCTCACCATAACCTTGACCCTCTGAAGTGGTGCCACTGAGGAACCCTCACAGATAAGGGATATAGCCATCTCTCTTAGCCCTGATAGGCCATATAAAGATACAGATCTAGGGGGGAGCCTGTGTAGAGGCTGGTGCAACAGGACAAGGTGGCCAAACAATCTGCCCCGAGGAGGATGACAACAACCCTTCAACAACACACACACTCAAACACCACCCTCATCCTTAAGAGATTAGACTTGATGGCTGTTCCCAAAACAAAAAACAAGGCATATCCTCCACGTTCGAGGTTGTTTGTGGACATGTTTTGGGAAGCTGGGAAAGCCAAACCCACTCACAACATTTCTTCACAAACAGGATTGACTCAGAACACAAGTTATGACCTTATGGTGTTCCAGAGTTGACCTTGGATGAGATCCACAGAGTCCTGATGCCAAGCCTAGGAGTATCCATTGCTTGACCATCAGCTGCTCGATTTACTTGTATCAATCTTCTCAAAAAGTTTAAACCTTTCACATAACCCACATGAAAAAACTATAGTATACTATAGTTTTCACTGTAGTGTTTTGTTTTTGTTTTATTATCTTTGTCAAAGACGCGGAAGCTTTCCCTTCCAGGAAACCTACTGGAGAAATACAACAACAACAACAAATCCAGAAATTGTAGTTAGGAACTGTCCATTCAGGTGTCTGGACAGATAGTTCATCGCTTTCGCTCTGTTCTATAACCTGTAGGGAACCACACTATATGGTCTGCACCGCCCACAACCGCAGGGCTCTGCAGAGGGTGGTGCGGTCTGCACAACGCATCACTGAGAGCAAACTACCTGACCTCCAGGACACCTACAGCACCCGATGCCACAGGAAGGCCAAAAAGATCAAGGACAACAACCACCCGAGCCACTGCCTGTTCACCCCACTACCATCCAGAAGGCGAGGTCAGTACAGTTGCATCAAAGCTTGGACCGAGAGACTGAAAAACAGCTTCTAGGCCATCAGACTGTTAAACAGCCACCAGAGGCTGCAGCATACATACAGACTTGAAATCATTGGCCACTTTAATAAATGGATCACTAGTCACTTTAATAATGCCACTTTAATAATGTTTACATATCTTGCATGACTCATCTCATATGTACAGTATATACTGTATTTTATACCATCTATCGCATCTTGCCTATGCCGCTCTGTAATTTCTCTTCCATATATTTGTATGTATATATTCTTATTCCATTCCTTTACTTAGATTTGTGTGTATTAGGTAGTTGGAATTGTTAATTACTTGTTAGATATTACTGCACTGTCGGAACTAGAAGCACAAGCATTTCGCTACACTCACAATAACATCTGCTAACCATGTGTATGTGACCAATAACATTTCATTTGACTTAGCATGTGGGGGAGGGGAATGGGCTTGATATATGCTAATTAAATACGGTAGTATTCTACAGTATACTATAACATTCTATCGTAAGTACTACATATGATCAAGAGATACTACAGTGAGTGGTATAGTATACTACACAATTCTGTAGCAAGCATTACACGATTGATGATACTACAGTGTGTAGTATAGTACTCTATAGTACACGACAGTTTACTACAGAATTCTATAGTAAGTACTAGAGTATTCTATAGTAAACTGTAGTCTTTTTTTCATCTGGGAAACCTTCGCCTGTGATATTGAAATGAAAGCTCATTTCTGGTGTGTGTATGGAAGGAGCAATGATAATTATACATGCCCTTTAAAGTACCAGGCAATTTGTCCTCTGTTCTATGTGTGCCAGTTTATCACAGTGAAGGGGGAGTAGATTGTCCAACTAAGGTCAGATTGACAGTAATCGCAATAATTACTTGGAGTGACTGAGGAGCACACCCAGCTATCCAATCAGACACTGAGGGGACGTCCAGCCATCCAATCAGGTGAAGGACCCTAGTTACTAATCAGTAGCAGAATAGCCCACTTGACAATCAGACAGGACTCCCAATTCACCACTGATTGCAGAGGTCGTATGCCCTCCTCAAAACCCTCAACCAACCCCCCCTCCCCCCAGCCTAAAGACACACTGCCAATCCTAATCTCTCGCAAGGAGCCACCCTGGCCCTATAAGCCTGTTAACAGTGAAGGGTGCATGCACAATAATGATGTGTGCATGCAGGTGTCTCTACAATATTAAGTTATTTGTCTTATTCACCTTGAGGTTTGTGACCAGCTGTGTTTATACTGCGGCATGCAGATAAAAAAGCATCTCTAGTCTACTCTTCGGGTCAAATCCAAACAAGGAACCAAACTGCAGTGTGCTCCGTACAATTCTCTCCAGAGTAGCGAAAAGCACATTTTCAGAAGGCAAATTTCTTCCGAATAGTAGGTGAAACACTGAACTGCCTCGGACATAGAAATGTTCTATTGAAACCAAGTGAAGACAAAATCATTTTAGACAGACAGGCGGGCAACCGAGCCAGACAAGGAGGCCTATGGACAGTGTAACACCAGGGGAAACCCTGGGCATGAAGCTGGGCCTCCTGGTGGTTCAGAGTAGAGCCGGTGCAGTTCTTCCTGGTTAATGAGGCGGGTCTCCCTAATGAGGCATGAGTGCAGCAGGAACCAACCGGGCCTGGACAGAACCTGACTGACTGGATACTAATCCTCAGGAAATGGGCTCTTAACCGCACGCCATATCCCCATCAGAGCAACTGTCAGACATGAAAAAGGTGCTCGGTGGTCTGTTGATGGATTACCCTGTAGTACTAAATCTCCTCTCTCTCTTCACAGGCAAAGACACAGAGAGCGGCCAACTTTGTACTCAAATAGAAAGCTCAAATACATACACACATGGGTGTACGTTTGCTTGTGTGAGTATGTTCTTCTGTGCACTTTGAGACAATGATGGTGGATTAAACTGAAACAGACTGGAGGGAGTTGCACGGGAGGCAAAGGCAAACGCGATCGTGCACTTTGTTTTTATGTTACACAGGCGCCAGTCATCAAAAACAAAGGGAGGTAGAGTCTTTAGTGAGATTAGAGTTACAGTATATTTACTTAAAGGACAAATATGGATGCACTCCATGCTTTGTCCTAAGGCTATGTTTGATTGACCTTGTACTATATTTACAATGATGTGTGGTTGGTGGATCTTTAAACCTCCTTCTGCTTTAGTCCATCAATAACACCACAGTTGAATACACTCCACTCTTTACTCTGTCTAGACTAGCTTTACAGAGTGTCTTCCAGAAGACCAGTGTTTTCCTAATGATTATGGGGACCAACGATTATCTCTGAACAACCCTGTTCCGAGGCTGAGAAGATTTGGCGTTGGCCCTCAGACCCTCAAAACGTTCTAAAGTACTGATGCACCAAGTCTGGAACCAACAGGACCCTGAACAGCTTCTACCCCCAAGCCATAAGACTGCTAAATAGCTACCCGGACTATCTGCATAGACACTTTGTTGACTCATCACATACACTGCTGCTACTAGTTATTATCTATCCTGTTGCCTTGTCACTTTATCACTAGGTACAGTGCCTTCTGAAAGTATTTGACTTTATGTTTTTCAGCGGCAGAGACTGAGAGACTAGTCAGGATCGAGGGAAAGATGAACGGAGCAAAGTGCCAAGAGGTCCTTGATGAAAACCTGCGCCAGAGCGCTCAGGACCTCAGACTGAGACAAAGACTCACCTTCCAACAGGACAACGACCCTAAGCACACAGCCAAGACAACGCAGGAGTGGCTTTGGGACAAGTCTCTGAATGTCATTGAGTGGCCCAGCCAGACCCCAGACTTGAACCCGATTTCTCTCTGGAGAGACCTGAAAATAGCTGTGCAGCGACACTCCCCATCCAACCTGACAGAGCTTGGGAGGATCTGCAAAGAAGCCAAAGGTGCTTCAACACTGAGTAAAGGGTCTGAATACTTACAATACCAGTCAAAGGTTTGGACATACCTACCCATTCAAGGGCTTTTCTTTATTTTTACTATTTTCTACATTGTAGAATAATAGTGAAGACATCCGATATATAAAATAACACATATAGAATCATGTCAAAAAAGTGTCAGTCAAATCAAAATATATTTGAGATTCTTCAAAGTAGCCACCCTTTGCTTTTATGACAGCTTTGCACACTCCTGGCATTCTCTCAACCTGCTTCAGCTGGAATTCCTTCCCAACAGTCTTGAAAGAGTTCCCACATATGCTGAGTACTTGTTGGCTGCTTTTCCTTCAGTCTGCGGTCCAACTCATCCCAAACCATCTCAATTGGGTTGAGGTTGGGTGATTGTGGAGGCCAGGTTATCTGATACAGCACTCCATCACTCTCCTTCTTGGTCAAATAATCATTACACAGCCTGGAGGTGTGTTGGGTCATTGTCCGGTTGAAAAAACAATTATAGTCACACTAAGTGCAAACCAGATGGGACGGTGTATCGCTGTAGAATGCTGTGGTAGCCATGCTGGTTAAGTGTGCCTTGAATTCTAAATAAATCACAAACAGTGTCACCAGTAAAACACCCCCACACAATCACACCTCCTCCTTCAGGCTTCATGGTGGGAACCACACATGCAGAGATCATCCGTTCACCTACTCTGCGTCTCACAAAGACACGGCGGTTGGAACCAAAAATCTAACATGTGGACTCATCAGACAGATTTCCACTGGTCTAATGTCCATTGCTCGTATTTCAGGCCTTTCAAGTCTCTTCTTATTATTGGTGTCCTTTAGTAGTGGTTTCTTTGCAGCAATTCAACCATGAAGACCTGATTCACACAGTATGCTCTGAACAGTTGATGTTGAAATGTGTCTGTTACTTTGACTCTGTGAAGCATTTATTTGGGCTGAAATCTGAGGCTGGTAACTCTTACGAACTTATCCTCTGCAGCAGAGGTAACTCTCGGTCTTCCTTTCCTGTGGCGGTCCTCATGAGAGCCAGTTTCATCACAGCACTTTTTTTTGCGACTGCACTTGAAGAAATTGAAATTGACTAACCGTCATGTCTTAAAGTAATGATGGACTGTCGTTTCTCTTTGCTTATTTGAGCTGTTCTTGCCATAATATGGACCAAATAGGGCTTTTACCAAATAGGGCTATATTCTGTATACCAGCCCTACCTTCTCACAACACAACTGACTGGCTCAAACGCATTAAAAAGTAAATAAATTCCACAAATTAACTTTTAACTTAACAAGGCACACTTGTTAATTTAAATGCATTCCAGGTGACTACCTCATTAAGCTGGTTGAGAGAATGCCAAGAGTGTGCAAAGCTGTCATCAATGCAAAGGGTGGCTACTTTGAAGAATATATTTTGATTTGTTAATCACTTTTTTGGTTACTACATGATTCCATACGATTCCACTTTTGACTGGTACTGTAGGTTTACTAAACATAAGCAATGTCGCAAAATAATCCCTGTTATTTCTATCTCTACTATGCACATTATTCCACTACAAATCAACCATTCCAGTGTTTTACTTGCTATATTGTATTTACTTCGCCACCATGGCCTTTTTTGCCTTTACCTCCCTTATCTCACCTCACTTGCCCACATTGTATATAGACTCACATTGTATATAGACTTATTTTTCTACTGCATTATTGACTGTATGTTTGTTTTACTCCATGTGTAACTCTGTGTTGTTGTATGTGTCGAACTGCTTTGCTTTATCTTGGCCAGGTCTCAGTTGTAAATGAGAACTTGTTCTCAACTTGCCTACCTGGTTCAATAAAGGTGAAATAAATCAAATTAAAAAAAGATTGATGAGGGGGGAAAAACAATTTAATCAATTTTAGAATAAGGCTGTAATGTAACAAAATGTGGAAAAAGTCAAGGGGTCTGAATACTTTCCGAATGCACTGTATATGTACTTATCTACCTCAATTACCTCGTACCCCTGCACATCAACTTGGGACTGGTATCCAGTGTATATAGCCAAGATATCATTACTCATGTATGTATTTATTATTGCTTGAATTATTACTTTTCTATTATTTCTCTATTTTCTATTTTCTCTATTTTCTCTCCCTCTCTGCATTGTTGGGAAGGGCCCGTAAGTAAGCACTTCACTGTTGTGTCTACACCCGTTGTTGACGAAGCGCGTGACAAATACAAATGTATTTGATTTGATTTGTCTATGTGAACAGATCCAGCCCCCTGCCCAAGCAGTCCTCAAGCTCAACTGGATTAATGTCTCTGTTGTCTTGGCAGGCGTCTGTCTGAGTGTCTGTTTAAACGTTTGTCTGTCCTCTTTTCCTCCGTTGCTTGTAAACAGATTTCTCCTCCGTCTCCTGTCTACTTGGGCTTTGAGGTTCAGCTGGTTGCAAAGCAGACTGTAGCCACTCGTAGAACCTGTTGACGCATGAAAAACTTTTGCTATAGCGAATCGTAAGCTCAAGAGTTGAGGTCTGAGAATATTAAAATTCCAACAAATTGTGAGCGCTTTTTGTAAATCAAGTCATGAACTAAACTTTGATCATCATTTTAGACACAATGATATGTAGCTAGCTGCTGTAATTGGTCATGGACAATTTACCTCTCAATTTGTTTGACATGTTCCTCCATTTTCTGATTGGCTACTTCCACCAGGAAGTAGATGTAGTCCTCCTTCACCAGGACCTGTCCTTTGTGGCTCAGTGGAACCACCAGACCATGGGTACTTCGGACTGCCTAGAGAAATATCCCATGGAGAATGCACACAGAATAAAACAAACAACTTCTGTTACACAAGCATTTCAGTAAAGCACTTCATTACAGAAGAATAATTGAAAAACGTAAACTCAATTACAAACCGTCATGATTTTGCCCTTCTTGTCTACAGTCAATCCAGAGTTTCTAAAGCCAGAGTTTATTGCCAAAGAGTGCTGTAAAATAAACATCAGTTTACATTAACTATCACTGCTGTGTTCGTCAGCCAACACATTGCATGCGCAGTTCGTGGTACAGTAGTTTTAATATAAGCAAGCTATACAGAGCCAACTGCAACATGTTGTAAACTAGTCTGGAGAGTCTGATATTTTTTCTGGTGTTTTCAATGAGAACTAGAGAGCAGGAGGGTTCTTTAACTCCAACCAGAAGCTGTGTATCTTCAAGCTGTCTACATTGGACGTGAAGCACAAAACTTCAAACTTCAACACAGTATCTTCACATGACATCTCCAAATCAGACATCAAATCGCCCATATGACATTTCTTGGTGTGATGAAAAGCCAGGGACAGTTCAGTTTCTGCACATCTGGAGTGTCTGACACCTGGGACGGATAGAAGATAAATAGACAGACACCACAGGAATAGGCTGATTCACCATTGTAGCTATGACTTGCATAGTAGCTAGCTATCTGAATAATGTAATGGATGACAATAGGCTAGCTATCTAACTAGCTTACAATGGTATACTAGTTAGACAGATAGCTGCAGCAGGCATTTTGTGACTGGAATAATACAAAAGCTAGCAAAAACCTCACCCCATCTATGAGAAGAATCCTTCCAGAACAGGAGCTGGTGGTGAAATAATAGGCTGAGTTGTTTATGGCAGAAACAATATGTGAGATGTCCTCCTTTCTTGCTGACATCTAAGTTATGTTGTTTAGACATAGTTTCTTCCATTGGATAAATGTATTTTCCATTTTAGCTAACAGACAGATTGAGAGTATATTACTCTGTATCATCTATAATACACAGCGTTTTGCATTTAGTAAGCAAGCATGCTTGCCTAATGTTTTGAATAAAATGTTATGTTTATCAAATGAAAAAGGCGTTTTACGGTTGCCGAGAGAGTCAAATGCTGATCAGTCAAATCAGAGAGGAAGAGGTAAAGCGAGAGGGATAGCTGGGCCCAAAATCTGTCTTCTCCAGCAACTGTTTTTTTTTTCGCTCACCAAGCGAAGAGTTCTTCTTAAAATGTGATTTTAAACCTAACCCTGATCTTAACCACACCGCTAACCTTATGCCTAACCTTATATTAAAACCAAAAATCAAATGTTTGTTTTGATGAATGTTTAATAGAGCCAATTTGGACTTTGTGGCTGACTAGTGGAAACCTTGTTCTCATATCTGGTTAATATAATGTATCATCTGTGGTCAAACACGGATGTTTAAAAATGACCTGCTGTCGCCACCGTGAGGCAACAGAGAGGAGGACAGCCACTTACAACTTCTATCATGAATTAGTCCGTTTTGACATACTTTATCATTGCCTCGATATATGTTTATACTAGTTGTATTTAGACACATTATGGTATTTCTACTCAAACGTCCTGCTGAAGTAATGACGTTAGCTAGCTAGGTAACAAGAAATGGCTTACTTGCTAGCTAATGCCACTGTCCAAAGACCACAAGTCACTCGTGTGTCTTCTACTGCTGCTTGCCAGCGTTCTGCATTTAACGTGATTTACAAAGACTACTCTATTTGTTTACAAATGACAACATCCAAGTTAACGAGAGCCATTCGAGTGAGTGAGTAAGTTTGGAGGACCTTCGGTTTGGAAAATGCTCCTACAGTACATACCTGCGCCAAATTCTGATCAGAAACCAGTAAATAAAAAACTTGAACTTGCTATTACTTTTGCTAAAGTACAATAAATACATTACATGGTTAGCTATTGCACTTCTACCTGTAGCTGTTTTATATTTTGCTGTTTTATATTTTGTATTATGTTAGTTGAATGTAGTTCTGTCGATGGTTCTCATGAAACAGCCTGTGTGTTCTCCAGGTACTGATCCATCTGTGTGGAGTGAACCCAATGGAGACCAACACCTGCTCTGGGACCTACACCAGGAAGCCCAGCCTGCCCTACACTCCAGGAACTGATGTGTCCGGGGTTGTGGAGACTGTTGGAGATGGGGTCCAACTTACAGGTGATGATCTTCTCCATCCATCCCTGTTACATTATGATTACTGATGGTATTCTCATGCGGAATGTGATGCTAGTGTAGTTAAGAAACATTTTGCATCCAGCACTACCTAAGAATATAGACTGATGAACCACAAGTAGCCTTTTGGTGAATGCATTTACATTTCATGTAAGGAAATCAGCAGAGGTGGGACCAAGTCATTGTTTTACAAGTCCCAAGTAAGTCTCAAGTCTTAGCACTCAAGTCCCAAGTCAAGACAGGCAAGTCCGAGTTGAAGTCTCAAGTCAAGACCCTCAAGTATCAAGTCATGTCTCAAGTCCTGGTTTTAGGAACAGCAGTAACATCAGGCAGGATTTAGGCTACCAACTGCCTAGCCAGTTGTAGCTCAATCTTGGGTGCAATGATCACATTCCCACACTGACTGACTGTGTGGAGGCTCATTGATTTAACGTTACGTTGTCTACGTGAGACACTAGTAAAGTAATAAAATATATAGCTGTCAGCTATATTAGCCACGACTTACCGTTCTTTGTGGAGCTTCAAATGTCAAACAAAGTTGGAAATTGTTGTGCCTCAATCTGTAATTTTCTACCCGCATGTTTTGCAAGTTGCAATCCGTTTTTTGTTGATACAGCGTCGTCTTTATATCTGAAAATAATAATTTTGGTTATCATCTTTTCAAGGGCTCCATCTGAATTCATCCGCCGACGTTCCTCTGCACTTCCACGCACAACTTTTTCTCAGCTGGCACAATTTGATTGGCTGCTGTCCGATTCAAACTGTAATCCGTTGATGAGTTGATGCGCTGCACACTTTTTTTTAATAGCACCATTTTAACATTTGGGCTTGTGGAGGGTATCAAGTCAGGTCGAGTCATAAGGCTCAAGTCCAAGTCAAGTCACGAGTCATTGGTGTCAAAGTCGAGTTGCAAGTCATCATATTTGTGACTCGAGTCTGACTCGAGTCCAAGTCATGTGATTCGAGTCCACACCTCTGGAAATCAGTCAATTGAAATACATTCATTAGGCCCTAATCTATGGATTTCACAGCTTGGCAGGGGTGCAGCCATAGGTGGGCCTGGGGGGGGCATTTGGCCACCCACTTGGGAGCAAGGCCCACCCACTGGGGAGCCAGGCCTAGCCAATCAGAATAACTTTTTCCCACAAAAGGGCTTTATTACAGACAGAAATACTCCTCAGTTTCATCAGATGTCTGGGTGGCTGGTCTCAGACAGATCGTAGGTGAAGAAGCCAGATGTGGAGGTCCTGGGCTGGCGTGGTTACACTTGATCTGCTGTTGTGAGGCCGGTTATACGTACTGTCAAATTCTCTAAAACGATGTTGGAGGCGGCTTATGGTAGATAAATTCAATTCTCTGGCAACAGCTCTGGTGGACATTTCTGCAGTCAGCATGACAATTGCACGCTCCCTCAAATCTGGCATTGTGTTGTGTGACAAAACGCCACATTTTTGAGTGGCCTTTTATTGTCCACAGCACAAGGTGTACCTTTGTAATGATCATACTGTTTAATCAGCTTCTTGATATGCCACACCTGCAGGTGAATGGATTATCTTGGCAAAGGAGAAATTCTCACTAACAGGGATGTAAACAAATTTGTGCTCAATCTGAGGTTTTTGTGTGTAAGGAACATTTTTGGGATCTTTTATTTCAGCTCATGAAACATGGTACCAACACTTTACATGTTGCATTTATATTTTTGTTCAGTATATATTAAAGAGATTCTCTGAGTACTATTGTACACTTTTTAGACAGTATTTCTGAATGTAGTGCTCACGAGCCAAAATTGGTCCCCGAAAATTGGTTTCTACATCACATATGTGTGCCATGTCATTGTTCTCTACCTCTCGCTCTGCTGTGTGTGCATCTTGCAGGCTGTCGCTTAGTTGGCGAGGGACGGAAGCTCATTGGCTAGAACTCAAATTGCTCGGGGGCTGGCCCACGTGGGGGAAAATGTAAGGGAAATGGCGCGTCATAGCTTCCAGAAAAACTAGGGATTTTGTGGCTAAGTGAGGTAAAACAGTAATTCTGCTCATAGATTATGCATGTATGAACTACACATTGACACATCCTGCCCAAAGGGAGGTTTCAAAAATAGTAGTAGTAGTCACCAAAGTTCCTGAACATGTCTTTAAGTTGTTTGCATGACATTCGGGTGTATCTTTTGATTTTTCAGGCTGTGTTTGCCACGGCCACAGAGACTGGAAGGTATGCAGAATACACCGTTGTGTCTGATGACCTTGTCTCCCGGCTGCCAGACCTAGAGTTGAAGTGCACAGTATTTTACCTCTATCAGGTACAAGAGAAGTCAGGGGTGCGTATGACACCGTCCCATCCATGCCATCTCGGGTGACAGCCCCTGCGGACTGAGCATGCCCAGAGGAGCACAGGTAACCTTACCCAGCCTCTCCAATAGGAACACAGACTGTTGACTGTGACACAGTAGAACTGACTACCGTAACCTGGGCGGGTCAACATCGACATGATGAAGCACAATGAGAAATGATGTTTATTACCTGTAATGGACTAGCAGCTGATCTGTGTGCAGTCCGGCGGTATTTTTGTACTGTTTGATTCTCTGGTCCATGTAGGCCTGCAGGTAAGACTTGTTTAAGATCTAGATAATGTTTCTTTGTTGCTGTCACTTATATGGTACTTATATGATGCTGACGCTTCTTGTACATTTATACACACTGAACAGTGAAGGTTCCTCAAGTGTTCTTTGGGATGGGTGATGGTTCTATGTGGAACTATAATGACTCAGATAACCCTTGAGCTCTTCAATGGTTCTTTACAGTTCACAAAAGGGTTCTCTGCTCTTTTAGTGATAATTAAAATGTATGGGAGGTGGCTCATTAGAAAACTTGGGGCCTTGGTTTGCCCACAGCTCTTTTGCACAAATGTGAGTGAGAGTATCATTCCAGTCCATAGCTTCTACCCACAAGCCATAAGCCTCCTGAACAGCTAATCAAATGGCTACCCAGACGATTTGCATTGCCCCCCCCCCCCTCTTTTACACTGCTGCTACTCTGTTAATTATCTATGCATAGTCACTTTAACTACATGTACATATTACCTCAATTACCTTTATTAAAACTGCATTGTTGGTTAAGGGCTTGTAAGTAAACATTTCACTGTTGTATTTGGCGCATGTGACAAATAACATTTGAGTTTATCTACTGTGTTGTGTTCAATGATTTATATATACACACTAGATGAATTATAGGACAGAGGGCTGGCTCTATGTTGAAGCCACCATGCCTCCATCTAGGCACTCCCCCACCGTTGTTTAAAAAATTGTTTATTCTATTACATAAACCTTAATGTATACTATTATATTATGTGAGCTAAACATAACAAAAAAATCATTGAAAGATGACTTAGAAATTAAAAGGACCAAAAAAAATGTTTATTTAAATACTGTAGAATTATTTTCTTTCCTATTGAGGATTGTTCCTACTGGGGAATGCCAATATGGCTGATCAGTGGCTTCAAAGCCTCCCATTGATGTCACTTGTTAAATCCACTTCAGTCAGTGTAGATGAAGGGAAGGAGACAGGTTAAATAAGGATTTAAGTGCCTTTGAACGGGGTATGGTAGTAGGTGCCAGGCGCACCGGTTTGAGTCTGTCAAGAACTGCAATGCTGCTAGGTTTTTCACGCTCAACAGTTTTCCTTGCCTAGTTAAATAAAGGTTAAATAAAATAAATATACTCCTGTGTGTATCAACAATGTTCTACCACCCAAAGGACATCCAGCCAACTTGACACAACTGTGGAAAGCATTGGAGTCAACGGGGGTAGGCATCCCTGTGGAATGCTTTCGACACCTTGTTGAGTCCATGCCCTGATGAATTGAGGCTGTTCTGAGGGCAAAAGTGGGTATTTCTAAAAGGGGGTATTCCCTTATAATTCACTGTATCACAATTCCAATGGGTCAGAAGTTTACATACACTAAGTTGACTGTGCCTTTAAACAGCTTGGAAAATTCCAGAAAATTATGTCATGGCTTTAGAAGCTTCTGATAGGCTAATTGACATAATTTGAGTCAATTGGAGGTGTACCTGTGGATGTATTTCAAGGCCTACTTTAACTCAGTGCCTCTTTGCTTGACATCATGGGAAAATCCAAATAAATCAGCCAAGACCTCATAAAAAAAATTGTAGACCTCCACAAGTCTGGTTCATCCTTGGGAGCAATTTCCAAACACCTGAAGGTACCACGTTCATCTGTACAACCAATAGTACGCAAGTATAAACACCATGGGACTACGCAGCCATCATACTGCTCAGGAAGGAGACGCATTCTGTCTCCTAGAGATGAACGTACTTTGGTGCGAAAAGTGCAAATCAAATCCAGAACAACAGCAAAGGACCTTGTGAAGATGCTGGAGGAAACAGGTACAAAAGTATCTATATCCACAGTAAAACGAGTCCTATATCGACATAACCTGAAAGGCCGCTCAACGAGGAAGATGACAACACTCCAAAACCGCCATAAAAAAGCCAGACTACGGTTTGCAACTGCACATGGGGACAAAGATCGTACTTTTTGGAGAAATGTTCTCTAGTCTGATGAAACAAAAATATAACTGTTTGGCCATAATGACCATCGTTATGTTTGGAGGAAAAAGGGGGAGGCTTGCAAGCCGAAGAACACCATCCCAGCCATGAAGCACGGGGGTGGCAGCATCATGTTGTGGGGGTGCTTTGCTGCAGGAGGGACTGGTGCACTTCACAAAATAGATGGCATCATGACGAAGGAAAATTATGTGGCTATATTGAAGCATCATCTCAAGACATCAGTCAGGAAGTTAAAGCTTGGTCGCAAATGGGTCTTCCAAATGTACAATGACCCCAAGCATACTTCCGAAGTTGTGGAAAAATGGCTTAAGGAAAGTCAAGGTATTGGAGTGGCCATCACCAAGTCCTGACCTCAAACCTATAGAAAATGTGTAGGCAGAACTGAAAAAGTGTGTGCGAGCAAGGAGGCCTACAAACCTGACTCAGTTACACCAGCTCTGTCAGGAGGAATGGGCCAAAATTCACCAAACTTACTGTGGGAAGCCTGTGGAAGGCTACCCAAAATGTTTGACCCATGTTAAACTATTTAAAGGCAATGCTACCAAACACTCAATTAGTTTATGTAAACTTCTGACCCACTGGGAATGTGATGATAGAAATGAAAGCTGAAATAAATCATTCTCTACTATTATTCTGACATTTCACATACTTAAAATAAAGTGGTGATCCTAACTGACCTAAGACAGGGAATTTTTACTAGGATTAAATGTCAGGAATTGTGAAAAACTGAGTTTAAATGTATTTGGCTTTGGTGTATGTAAACTTCCGACTTCAACTGTGTATGACTATGGGCAGTGACGATGTCTTGTGAAAGATTCACGTATGGCCTTGTGCCAATTAAGAAAGGTTGACTAAATCAGTCAGTGGTTCTCAATTCCCTCCTCAGGGGACCCCCACCTGTTCCAGAGGTTGTACACTTGATTTAACACAATAAGAACACCTATGGAATTTTAACAATATAATATGGCTGATCAGAATAAAAATAAACTTGTATGTTTCTTGAAAAGGATCTACAAAGAACCTTTCAGACTGAGAACATTTCTTTATAGAACCATTCTCCATAAACGTTCTATAAATAACCATAAAAAGGGTTCTATATTTCCCCAAAGGGGTTGTAAAACCATAGCGGAACCCTGTTTTGGTGCTATATGCAACCTTTTTTAATGTTTTTTTTATGGAACCTTAGGAAAGGGTTCTTTATAGCACCATGCAGGTTCCATTTAGAACCTTATGAGCATGGTTCTTTATTGAACTTTCAAAAAAGCGTTCTATATAGCACCAAAAAGGGTTCCACTTTGATTACAAGCCAAATATCCCATATCTGGTACTATTTTGAAGAAAAACTATGTGGGTACAATCGTCAGGTCCTGTTTTGAAGTAGTATTGTACTGCCCCTCAATCTGAACACTCAACAACAGTTGAGCCCAGTTTGATCTGATCAGATTTTGGCAATCGGATAGGATCAAATGTTATCCGATTGCCAAAAAAATAAAACATTTGATTTTGATCCTCAGAATAGGAATTCTGTAATTCAATCTGACTTTTAAATCAGAATTAACATTTTGTTACCTTACAGGTGTATTCTAAAATGGATTCAATTGTTTTTTTCCCTCATCAATCTACACACAATACCCCATAATGACAAAGAAAAAAATGTTTTTTAGAAATGTATTACAAATAATAAAATACCACATTTACACAAGTATTCAGACTCTTTACTCTGTACTTTCTTCTTGGGTATGACGCTACAAGCTTGGCACACCTGTATTTGGAGAGTTTCTCCCATTCTTCTCTGTAGATCGTCTCAAGCTCTATCAGGTTGGATGGGGAGCATTGCTGCACAGCTATTTTCAGGTCTCTCCGGAGATGTTCAATCGGGTTCTAGTCCGGGGTCTGGCGGGGCTACTCAAGGATATTCAGAGACTTGTCCTGAAACCACTCCTGCGTTGTCTTTGACTGTGTGCTAAGGGTTATTGTCCTGTTGGAAGGTGAATCTTTGCCCCAGTCTGAGGTCCTGAGAGATCTGGAGCAGTTTTCACCAAGGATCTCTGTACTTTGCTCCCTATATCTTTCCCATTGATCCTGACTAGTCTCCCATTCCCTGTCACTGAAAAACATTCCCACAGCATGATGCTGCCACAACCATGGTTCACCATAGGGATGGTGCCAGGTTTCTTCCAGACGTGACGCTTGGCATTCAGGCCAAGGAGTTCAATCTTGGTTTCAGAGAATATTGTTTCTCATAGTCTGAGAGTCTTTAGGTAACTTTTGTCAAACTCCAAGCGGGCTGTCATGTGCCTTTTATTGAGGAGTGGCTTCCGTCTGGCCACTCTACCATAAAGGCCTGATTGGTGGAGTGCTGCAGAGATGGTTGTCCTTGTGGAAGGTTCTCCCATCTCTACAGAGGAGCTCTGTTAGAGTGACCATTGGGTTTTGGTTACCTCCCTGACCAAGGCCCTTCTCCCCGGATTGCTCAGTTTGGCCGGGCGACCAGTTGTAGGAAGAGTCTTGGTTGTTCCAAACTTCTTCCATTTAGGACTGATGGAGACCACTGTTCTTGGGGACCTTCAATGCTGCAGAAATCTTTTGGTACCCTTCCCCAGATCTGTGCCTCGACACAATCCTGTCTCTGAGCTCTACGGACAGTTCTTTCAACCTCATGGCTTGTTTTTTGCTCTGACATGCACTGTCAACTGTGGAACCTTATATAGACAGGTGTGTGCCTTTTCAAATCATGTCCAATCAATTGAATTTACCACAGGTGGACTCCAATCAAGTTGTAGAAACATCTCAAAGATGATCAATGGAAACAGGATGCACCTGAGCTCAATTTCGAGTCTCATAGCAAAGGGTCTGAATACTTATGTAAATAAGGTATTTCTGTTTTTTTATTTTTTATAAATTTGCCCACATTTAAAAAAATGTTTCACTTTGTCATTATGGGGTAGTGTGTGTAGATTGATTATTTAATGTTATTCTATCCATTTTATAATAAGGCTGTAACGTAACAACATGTAGAAAACGTCAAAGGGGTCTGAATAATTTCTGAATGCACTGTAGGTAGGTGGTCAGTTGTTATATTGAGAAGTGCCAAATAAATGCATCTTATAAGTGATATGAAAGATCTAATCTTTTTTTATCATACTTAAATTCATGTAGTTGACTCATCTTTTTACCTATGACAGTGTAGAAATAGTACCACAACCTATTCAACAGATGGAAAGGTGTAAGCCTTGGGTCTAATCACTACTCCTAACAGTTGCAAAAATGTGTGTCTATTGGACAGATTCAGATAAGTCCCTCCCTGTTTGATCCCGTTTAAGAAACGTATTACAACAAAATCCGCATAATGACTGTTCAAAGCACTGAAAGTCCGGATTCTGTGATCTTGATCAGAATGATCTGATTCTTTTCTGAAAAAACGGCTCAAAAACAGCCAGATCGATCTGATCCTGGGAATAAAATACAGGGCCCAGAATACATGGCCCAGCGCGAGGGGTGTTTACATGCTTGTCCCACAGACCTGTTTCTCTGTCCTGGTGGTGAGTTGAGGAGACTGTTTACATGAACAGCCTCCACAGAAACGTGACACCTTAGGTGTCAGCCCCATCTAAGATTCCCAGAGTGGTGGAAAGTACTTAAGTAAAAAATAGTTTAAAAGACCATTTAAGTAGTTTTTGGGGGGGTATCTGTACTTTACTATATACATTTTTGACAACTGTTACATTTACTACATTCCTAAAGAAAACATAAAACGTTTTATTTGTTTACTTTGAAAGCTTAGCAGGACAGGAAAATTGCCCAATTCACGCACTCAAAAGGACATCCTTGGTCACCCCTCTACCGCCTCTGATCTGGCGGACTCACTAAACACACTCACTAAAAACATTTGTAAATTATGTTTGAGTATTGGAGTGTGCCCCTGGCTATCCGTACATTTTTTTAAATAAACAATTGTGCCATCTGGTTTGCAAAACTTGAATTTGAAATGATTTTTACTTTTGATACTTTAAGGAACATTCCACCCAAATCTATCTTTTAGTATTTGTTTCATTAGTCTATTTGTTGACATAGTCCCAAAGTGTTTTGCTTGTTTTCAAGATATGCAATTTTCAAAATACAGAAATCCTCCACTGATGTATTTTACATGATGCAAAACGCAGCATCATATGACGCAAAATGCAACATACTTTTGAAAGTTATTTATCTTAAACTTGATTGCTGACAAGCAAAACATTTTGGGACTATGTCAACTATTTCCTTTAAGTATATTTTAGCAATTACGTTTACTTTTGAAACTTGAGTATATTTAAAACCAAATACTTTTGCTCAGGTAGTATTTTACTGGGTGACTTTTACTTGAGTCATTTTCTATCAACAATTGAATGCTTTCTCCACCACTGGATTCCCCCTATCTGGTCACTGTGTACATGGCAGCTGTTGCTAGTCCCGCTATGACTGATAAACACACATGTAACATGAGTGAACTGAATAGACTCCATGCATGCTGCATTACTCCCAGATTGTTAACATCGCTTTTCCTCCAGTTTGATTGGTCTCCCCTGCCAAATGAGCAAAAATATTTGTTACTGAGCTGAATGTGTTTTTAGCAATACAATAATTAGATATTGTATTTTTGTCCGTAGGAGCAGTAAGACTAGGCCCGTGAAGGAGTTAAGACAAGATGGTGCTTTAAGCTTTAAGACGATGATTCCCTGAGACCACTTTCATGGATGAGCAAACAAAAAACCATGCAGCCTGGCCAATAACCAAACCATGAGAAGTAAGTCTACCATACCCTTAAAACACCCATATGTCAATATTGAATAAATAGAAGGTATATTCTCTTTCTACACGTGCTGTACAGCTATTGGATTAATGCTTTACATTACAATGTAAGCCTATGGAATGTATGAACAGCTAGGATACTAAACATATTGACAAGAAACACAGTAACACCGCATTTAGGTATACCATTCTCCCTCCCAAGCTAACCAGCTGTTTGTGTGTGCGTGCGTCCTTGGTGAAACCCAGGTGTTCTCCTGATGCTGATGCTGTCAATCCCACGCACCCAGTGCCTCTCTTCATGTCCAGCTTCCTGTGTGGTGTGCTCTGACGACGCTGTCATCTGCCACAAGCTCTCCAACTTCATAGGTAAGAACGAGCATTGACCGAGTTGAGATGAACAAATATTGTTGTCTACTGATGGAAAGATGGCATTTATTTGAGAATGATTTGTTGGAATGTCTGGCTCCATGCTAGCCTATGGCTATCATAAAGACCCTGACACTTTGTGTCCGCTACCTGTGTAGCCGGCCCTATTAAAGCAGTAATGATTGACTGACGGGTGTTTGTTTTCTTCCCCATCTAGAGGCCCCTGAGACCACCAGGGCCCTGATGCTGACCGATGGCGCCATCGTCTCTGTGGACCGCCACTTCCTTTCTGACATGTCCAACATGACCGTGCTGTCCCTGAGCCACAACGCTATCACCACCCTCACCCACGACGCCTTCCAAAATCTCACCATCCTCCACACCCTCCTCCTGGACCACAACCACCTCTCCAGCCAGACCCTGGACAGGGCCACCTTCTCCTGGCTGCCCAGGTTGGAGATCCTCCAGCTGGGGAACAATGCCCTGAGGGAAGTCAAAGGCTCCTGGTTCCACGCCGCCAGGGCCCTGCGGACACTGCAGCTGGGGGGGAACCTCCTCACCAGGCTGGACGCCACTACCTTTGCCTCGGCCGACCTCCGGGCGCTGGAGACCCTGGATCTGTCCGATAATCTGATAACATATCTGGGGAGGGATAGCTTCCGGGGCCTGCCGGGGCTCCGTAGTCTGGATCTGTCCAGGAATCAGCTCCGAAACGCCCTGCCTGAAGCATTTTCCTACCTGTCTTGGCTAACTAGTCTCAACCTGGAACTGAACAGGTGGAACTGTACGTGTGAGCTGAGGGAGCTGGCGTCTTTCCTCACCAGCTATATGGAGGCTCCGGATAAGGTTGTTTGTTTAAAAGTCTTATTGTTGTCTTTTCATATAATGATTTTATTTGGATGGACATTGTATGAAAGGTGCTAAATAATGTTTGTTATTCTTGTTCAGGTGCTGTTCAACGGGCGTAGGATGGTCTGTGTGAGTGCTGACAACCCGGCAGTGAAGACGGTGCTGGAGCTGACGGAGGCCAACTGTGTTCCACCCAATCAGAACATCACAGTGCAGGTGGAGGCCAAGAACTCTGTCTCTCCTCAGCGCTACACCAGAGACCTGGCTCTGGCCGCTGCCTTCTGCTTCGCTGGTCAGTACCTCAGGAACTATCTCATCAATGGCCACATGTATCTTTTCTCTTCTTCAATAGTGGTAAATACAGTATGTTAAATTGATTGGCTTCTGTATAATTCAACACGGTAAAGTACAGTGTGTTTTCTCTTTTATCCCCTTACATAAATCCTTAGTCAGTCGGCTGTAACTCATAACTATGCTAATAATTTAAAGGTGGTGTTGGACTCACCCTAGCTGTGGTGTACATAATTTACCGCAAACTGGAGACGAACAAGAGAGACCGGACTGGAGCTAAGGAGGAGGAGAATAGGAGGACAGCACCCACCCAAACAGTCCCCCAGTGGGATCCGATCAGGGAGAACCAAGCCCTTCACCTGGCTCAAATGGGACTGGAAACCAAGCTGATGCTCCCCAATAGCAACCAGCAAGGCAGCCACCTTCAGCCCTGGGAAAGGGAGAGAGCCATGTATGATCTGAGGATGGGTAAAGACGGCCGCCATTTTACACGCCCCCACTGTGGCCCTGCAGTCACTGGGTCTGCAGTGGAACAGGGGGGAGGAGACGAACACATGAACACCCTGGACATGCTCAGGCAGGGAGGAGCCCAGCCCAATAAGATGGGGAGTCTGGCCATGACAGATGAGAGGAGGAGACATGTGCCAACGCAAGCACTGATCTCAAAGATGGAAGGTAAGCATGTTTTGGTGAATATTTTCCCTGACTGCGTAGCCAGCACATGGGGATGTGTGAAACATACTCTTCAGCATGAAGTGTCACCACCTGTGCCACCAAATTGTTAACTTTTCGGTGGCGCCGACTGGTAAAGTGCTTCGGGAGGGCAGTCACGTGTGCTAGCATAGCAGAGGTCCTGGGTTCAAGCGTCGGTGTGAGCCGAATCAGGAGGAAATGGTACTCTCAAGCAGGGTTGGGTAGGTTACTTTCTAAATGTAATCCGTTAGTTACTAGTTACCTCTCCAAAATTCTAATCAAATCAAAATGTATTAGACAAATGCTTACTTACGATGACCAACAATGCAATTTAAAAAAAATACAGATAAGAGATAAAAGTAACAAGTAATTAAAGAGCAGCAGTAAAATAACAATAGCGAGACTATATACAGGGGGGTACCGATACAGAGTCAATGTGTGGGGGCGGCGGTTAGTTGAGGTAGTATGTACATGTAGGTAGAGTTATTAAAGTGACTATGCATAGATGACAACAGAGAGTAGCAGTGGTGTAAAGAAGGGGGGGGGGGGGGGGTGCAAATAGTTTAGGTAGCCATTTGACTAGATGTTCAGGAGTCTCATGGCTTGGGGGTAGAAGCTGTTTAGAAGACCTAGACTTGGCGCTCCCGTACCGCTTGCCGTGCGGTAGCAGAGAGAACAGTCTATGACTAGGGTGGCTGGAGTCTTTGACAAATTTTAGTGTCTTCCTCTGACACCGCCTGGTATAGAGGTCCCGGATGGCAGGAAGCTTGGCCCCAGTGATGTACTGGGCTGTTCGCACTACCCCCATACCAGGCAGTGATGCAACCAGTCAGGACGCTCTCGATGGCGCATTGTAATCAGTAATGCAACTTTTGGATTACCCAAACTCAGTAACGTAATCTGATTACTTTCAGTAATTGAAGAAGACAAAAAGGCATCAATCGCATTTACTAGTGTGTCATCATAGTGGTCTCTGATTTGTGGTCAGACTCGCTCAGGTGGATAAACTTTTTTCAATGCTGAATTGAATGTCATTGAGAAAACAGAAAGTCATAATGTCATAGTTTTTTGTTTTTTTCCGCAAAACATCCTTTCTGAATTGAAAAATAATTAAAGAAGTAATCATCTAGTTTTTTAAAAGTATCTGATTACAATATTTTAGCTGGTAACGTAACTGATTGCAGTTTCTTTGTAATCAGATTACAAGTAACTGATTACATGTAATCATTTACTCCCAAACCCAGTCGCTAAGCAAGGAGCGTGACATTCATTAAAACAGCATAAACTGTTAGAATGGGAGAATGAAGGGAAAAGTATTAGTATTAAAGAAAACTAGACTACAGACAGTACAATACGTCATTGACAGACACACACACTTCAGATTATCAAAGATTTATCTAACACTGTCTTTACTGGTGTTCATACTTAGATCTAAGAGGTCAAAGGTCATTCAACAGGCCACCAGAGGGTCATCAGGAGTTACTCGATCACCAACAGGGTTATAAAAAACATGGTCCTAATGGCAACAACCAGCCATTGGGTGGCAGCAACAGCTACTTTTCACCTGCTCAAAGAAACATGTCCACACATAAAGGTCTAAGCGATGAGATGGCAAGGCCTGGAAATTACATTGACAACAAACAGTCAAATTTGAATTTCCAACCAGAGGGTGGCAGACCTGTGACTGACTATCAACCCCAAACTGCCAGCTGTGTGAACTGTCACAGAACCTATGAGTACAGACAGCCAGGGGATAAAGCTAGGGATGTTTCATATGGACTCCATGCAAGAGAATCTGCTGGATATGAGGGATTCCCCAACCACAACCAACTGGCAAGGCAACATATGGGAAAGAACATGAACTACAACCAGTCTAATGTGGACATCTATGCAAAGCATGCAAGTGAGCAGAGGAGTGTGACCTTTGACTTGGAAAGACCTCGAGTGCATGTCGTCGATGTACAAAAGATGAACCGTGATAGGGAAGGCAAACATGACAGGATTCAAAGTTCTAGGAAAGCGGAATATGGTGACACGCAGACACTGCGCTATGAAGGCAGTGGACGATCTGCGAGGAGTAATGCTCTTGAAAGAGAAGACAACTCTAAAAGGCATAAACATAAAGTCCAGTCAAGTGGTTTACTAAAAGTAAAGCTCAACCTTAACCCACTTAAGAAAAGCAAGGTCCATCCAAAGAAAAACAGCCACCAGAATCTAGAACAGGACGACAGAGAACCAACCAACTCCAAGAACCGAAAACAACTGAAAACGGGGGGGAAAGATGTCAAAGGCAAAAGGCACCAACAGGATGAGTCTGAGTCTAAAGGAAAAACAGACAAATCCAGTAAAGGAAACTCGACTGCCAAAAACAAAGCCAATCAGACATCCAAAAATAAATCTACTGTTAGCAAGTCTAAAGAAATTTATGATAATTATGAAGATAATGAGTCCGAAGAGGAGGAAGAGAAAGAAGATCCAGTGCCACAGCAAAACAAGGCATCCTCCAAGCAAAAAAAGACAACCTCAAAATCAAAACAGGAACACCAGGAAGGCTCAAATGACCATCCCAAGAAGAGTAGAACTGCTCAAGATCAGAAGAAGGCCGACATCTCACAAAATAGAACTGGAGGAGTAACTGAGGAATCTGGTGAAGCACCTATACCAAGCAATTTGAGTCCTTACCAGTCAGACCCCAACAGAGCTGGTGGTAGTTCAGCCAATGGGCAGCAGGTGAAGCAATACAAAAATGGACAGGGCCAAGCACTCATCCCTGAGACACCCCAACACCCCCGTTGCCTAGGCGATGGAGTGGCTCTTCAGAGGGCATTGAGTAACCCACAACTGTCAGCAACACACCCCCTCACAGGAGTGGAAATGACTTCCAGTTACAGTAACCTTCCTGTGCAGCGAGGGAACTCTACACTATTACAAAACACTGTTGCTCCAAACCCTGCTTACGGTGGTAAATTACAGCCTCAAAGCTTGAGCAGACCAGGCAGTTTAGACAATTTACAGGCTCAAAGCCTGAGCAAACAAGGTCGTTTAAGTCCTCCACCTTTACTGACTAACATCCCACACACATTCCCACTATACACAGGCAATGTAGGGAGCTTGCCTGTAAATCCATTTATCCCGCTGTTGTCACAGCCAGTTTCAGGAAACTTTAACCAGGAGGCCATGATCGGCTCTCAGCCAACCCAGTTTCAAGCACTCCAAAGCGTGGAAGATCTCACTCTGCTTGCCCAGGGTCCTGGATCACTAATTGAAAAGAATATCTCTCCAATTGCCCAGGGTTCTGGCTCACTAAATGGGGAGAGTCTCTCCAACAACAGTATGAACGCAGCGACCGCCCGTTCCACAGGAGTACCTGTCCTCAGCAAAAGGCTCACCCAGAAGGATTAGACTGGTGCTGCCTGAGAAAACCACTAACAGACCGCCAACTGCTCTGGAGAGGGAAATCAGATAAGTGGATTTGAATTGTCCTATTGTGTTTCCTTGTGGGTTCAAAAAAAGGGATAGCTCAAAATGACCGCTTCATCTTAATGCTCAAGTGAACCTAGAACGATGCCCTCTATTACAGTGATAGAACTTCTCAACATACTGTATGTCATGTTATATTGAATGTCATGTGAAAATGTTATTTATCCACTGCTTATTATTCTGCCTAGTTGCTTGATCATAAAATACAAATATATATATATTTTTTAAACATACTGTACATTAAATATTTACCGTATTAATTTGTCAGCCAATGCACTTACTCAACCCGTCATCCTATGTTTAACACCTGACTCAAGGTGTTATGAATGATTTAAGGCTGAAGTTTTGTCAAGTGTGTGCATTGGTAGATAACTTGTATTTTTATCAATTCTGTTTTACACAAATACAATTTTTGAATAAATGTGGAAATAAAATGTGCCCTGTCCTCAAGTCTCCTGAATCCTTATTTTAAATTACACATGTTGTTGGTTTGGGTTACATTTGGCACAGGGTAGACACCTGGCAGTGTATACAGTTTGGTTTGACAGCCCTACTGAACTCTAAATCCTCTCCATTGGGTTTAGGCTTACACAAGGTGACTGTTGTGAAGGGTCATGGCACCCCACAGGACTCCATTGGCTTCCAATTACCCTTAATCACCTCTCCTCTACCTTTCACCATATAAGCAGCTTTTCCTCCCTTTTGTGCGTGATATGAGAAAGGGCCTAGTTCGTATGTTGTTGGAGATACAATTACATAAAGCACATCCTTGTTATCCACATCCAAGCCTATATCCAAGGCATTACACACCACAACTCCTAACACATCCTTCCTACCTACAGGCCTTACAAGCCCCAACTCCTAACCTCCATCCAAACCATCCCCCATATGCTCTGTTTGTTCCTATGTTCAACTGTAATATATACCCTTAAACCTGGTTTCCTGCTCCATCTCCTCATTTGCATTCTGACTGATTATCGCCATGGTGACTGGTACAGTCCTGAACCTAGTTTACAGTCCATTCTAGCCCTAGTCCTTTTCTTCGGTGACACTTCATTGTCAGGGTTTGTAGCACAGCAAGGGGCTCCATTTCCAGTTAAACTAAGAGGGGTGGTTTCCCAGACAGAGTTTATTTTAAATCGGGACTGGGCTAATTCTACTAAAATTAATCCAAGTGTTGCGTAACTTCAACTGCGTAACTTCAGATTATTTAGTTCTAGACTAGGGAGTCCCAGACTAAGGTAAGTAAGGACTAACCAGTTAATCTTTGTGAAGCCAAATTAGATTAACTATGTGCATTTGGTGCTGACCTAAGGATCCTTAAAAAAACTGTGATGGGACACTAATACAATAAGCATTGTGTGGAAGTCACCTAAACCAAACAATGGACAGAGGTTAAAAAAAAACATACAAAGAATTTCTGTGACTTTAGAAAAAAAACGTTGAAGGGAATTGTCAAACCCCCCAATTATCGAGAACAAACAGCATGATTCATCAACAGAAAGCAAGACAAATAATCTATGGACTACCATTTGTAATGAATTCAACTCAAATGACAAAGTAAACAAAAATATGTGACAGAAATATAACACACGATATCATACATAATTACTAATATAATTTCTATATGGTATTGTCTTAAGTTCCTGGGGAAAAAAATGAAATCAACTTAAAGAAGATAAATGCTGTTGCTCGTAGGGAGCATTTCAAGACTGATGGCGGACCCCCAGTAAGAGACAGATGAGCTGGTGGACTTGACTGGGATCATTGATGGCCAGCAACCGTATCCCAATGATGACCATAAGGACAACTCAGACGAGGAACCATTTAAAACCTCATTTGGTGGGACACATGAATTAAACATGTGCCATCCCCGGACTGTAGGGAATATGTAATGTTGCCAGTCATCTCTTGCACTCCCATAATTAAAATGATGAAATAAGCTCAACCCTTGGCGAAATAATATTGTCGAATGCAGCAATGTAATCATTGTCTAGAGGCAGATGATCACCATAGATTGGAGAGTATAAGACAGGGTGAAGGTCAGCCAGGAGGGAAGATTTTGTCACTAAACCCGGGCCAGAGGAAAAAGATAAAGATGCTGATCATGCATGAGAAACTGGCCATAGAATTTCATGGGCGCAAGCTAATGTATTTAAAAGAAGTGCATGATATGAAGACAAAAATGCTAAATGTTGATTTGGCTAGGAAGGAGGAGAGAAACACGAAGCAGCAGTAACAATGTTCTTCTCAAACCAGCACCAGTTCGGGGTCCCGATATTTCCATTTGTGAATTAAAGCCCTTTGTTGCGAATCCATGGCTATTGTTTGCTTCAACCACTTGAGCTATCTTTGTTGTGAGAAGTACCGCATAGCAAAAACATCTCTGCAGGCTAGCCCCTTTCTGTCATTGTCTGCCTCAACCATGGGAACATCTGGGTCATCTTCAATGTGAGGATCTGGGCAGCCATGCTGTTTGAGGTAATTGTGAAGCACTGAGGGGAGAGGAAGGACAAAAAAAAATAGTACTATTGTAAAATGTGGATTGTGTCTGTAAAACGTATATAGTGTGTATAAGCTGGAAGTAGAAGCCTAACTGTTGTTGTTCATTAGTTTACTCCAATTAGTGGAGGGATGGTAGGGTTAGTGGAAAATAATATAGAGAAATATATTTTTAAGATAGCTGTATATCAAATCATTTTTTTTTTATATAGCCCTTCTTACATCTGCTGATATCTCAAAGTGCTGTCCAGAAACCCAGCCTAAAACCCCAAACAGCAAGCAATGCAGGTGTAGAAGCCCGGTGGCTAGGAAAAACTCCCTAGAAAGGCCAAAACCTAGGAAGAAACCTAGAGAGGAACCAGGCTATGAGGGGTGGCCAGTCCTCTTCTGGCTGTGCCGGGGGGAGATTATAACAGAACATGGACAAGATGTTCAAATGTTCATAAATGACCAGCATGGTCAAATAATAATAATCACAGTAGTTGTTGAGGGTGCAGCAAGTCAGCACCTCAGGAGAAAATGTCAGTTGGCTTTTCATAGCCGATCATTAAGAGTATCTCTACCGCTCCTGCTGTCTCTAGAGAGTTGAAAACAGCAGGTCTGGGACAGGTAGCACGTCCGGTGAACAGGTCAGGGTTCCATAGCCGCAGGCAGAACAGTTGAAACTGGAGCAGCAGCACGGCCAGGTAGACTGGGGACAGCAAGGAGTCATCATGCCAGGTAGTCCTGAGGCATGGTCCTAGGGCTCAGGGCCTCCGAGAGAGAGAAAGAAAGAGAGAAGGAGAGAATTAGAGAACGCACACTTAAATTCACACAGGACACCGGATAAGACAAGAGAAGTACTCCAGATATAAAAAACGGACCCTAGCCCCCCGACACATAAACTACTGCAGCATAAATACTGGAGGCTGAGACAGGGGTCAGGAGACACTGTGGCGCCATCCGATGGTACCCCCGGACAGGGCCAAACAGGAAGTATATAACCCCACCCACTTTGCCAAAGCACAGCCACCAATTTACCATCCTGAGACAAGGCAGAGTATAGCCCACAAAGATCTCCGCCATGGCACAATCCAAGGGAGGGCGCCAACCCAGACAGGATGATCACGTCAGTAACTCAACCCACTCGTCCCTCTTAGGGACGGACATATATATTTTTGTCAGTTAAGAACAAATTCTTATTTTACAATAATGGCCTACCCCGGCCAAACCCTGCCCTTACCCGGACAACGCTGGGCCAATTGTGCGCCGCCCTATGGGACTCCCGATCACGGCTGGTTGTGATACAGCCCGGGATCGAACCAGGGTCTGTAGTGACGCCTCTAGCCCAGAGATGCAGGGCCTTGGACCGATGCGCCACTATATAATCCACTATATAATGAATAAGGCAGTCTACCATTGTTACCAGCTTGCACCTGAGCCTAAAACTAATGACAAGAGTCACTTATTCCATTGTTTACGTGGCCCACTAACTTTTTTATTCACATTTACTCATCTCATGTGATCCCCTCATAGGGCTCTGAGGTTTCCAAATACCATGTTAGGCTTTAACAAGGGCTCAAAGTTTGTATGTTTACCATGGTCAACATCCATAGTCATGAGAGTAAATTGCGATCATCAAATTATTCTGCGGTATTGGGACTGTCTGTCCTTCACAGGGTTCAGTAGTGAATCACTGGGTCATGTTCATCATGCACTAAATGGAAGAAAACATACTGAAACAGTCCACTAAGAAACACATTTTTGTTTTCCGTTGCAAAATATTTTTTACATTTTCTGTTGTCTGGAGAAAAACAATGTTCAGATTAGCTGATAATGTGACATTAAAATACAAGGTGCTGTAAAATAATAGCTCCCCATCACACCTGCAGTTGTTACTGCTATATCTTTAGATAAAAGGGTATAAATAATTAACCCATCATCTATTGGATACATACATTTGTTCTAAATCATCACTTTCACCTTCTAAGTTTATCCTTGACCTTTGAAAAACCAATAGTTCTCCCTGAAGGGTCGAGTCATTAGAGTGAGATGAGTGGTGACAGGTAGAATACAAAGCACTATCTGCTCTGTGAAATCAATGTGATCTCTGGTCCACAGATAACACTGTTTGGCCTGCACTTTTACACAGTAAAACACTCAACTTTCTCTCACTCCACAACAGTCCGACAGTCCTTGTCTGCACCCAATCGTACTGCACTTGCTTTGAGATCTCATAGAACAGAGAAAGAATGTCTGAAGAAGTGAACGATGCATGGAGGAAGAAACCATTTGAAGAAGGACAGAAGAGGACCAGAGGACCAGAGGAGATATATCCGATGCTTTACTAAAGAATAGTAGATCATGCTGTGTCAGTGTAGATCTCCTTGTACTGCTTCTGACCACCACCATCACCTCTGCCGTTGTGACTCAAAATGCAGGTAACTCAAACTTCTTATTTTGTTTCCCTTTTTCAAGACAAATTCACCAGCATACAGTAATCATATATACTTGGAATGTATCATCTACAGTATTGATCTTAATGTCATACAATAATGTTAAAATTACCTTTTGTATTTACTGTAGCCTACTGTATATGACTTCCTTATTTCACTTTATAACTAGAGTTTACATGGTAATGATAGATAACCAGCTGTGACTAGGAGATAACTGTGCCTGTGGATACTGCTCGGGACCTCTGAGACGATCCTACCGTTTGCTACTGATGGACACATGCTAGACTTCCTTGTCCAAACTGGAGACATCAGGGAGAGAGACACACTGCATGCCACCTGGTATCACCGTGCCAACAAGTCAGAGATGAACAAAGCACTACAAAGTAATGTATTTTGGTAAAATATGAATTGTTCTCTGAATTCTATGCAACTTTACCAGTATAGTACAGAAAGTGTCAACATCAAGTATACATTTGACAGTATACAGAGGGGATTTGCAGTAGTAAAAGCCTGGGTAGTGTTCATTAGGACACAACTTAGCAAAACGTTTAGCAAAGGGAGGGACTACCTGAATGTGTTTCTTATTGGACACATTCAGGTAGTCCCTCCTGGATGCAGTGCTCCAGTCAAAGAAAGGTATCAAATCTATCAATACAACTTTAAATATCAGTTAGGGCCTTAGCTTCTTCTGGTCCTTTAGTACAAATCAATAATGTCGATCAATTACCTAAAAGGATCAGCTGCACAACATAATATAGCACATTTAATCAACTGTTATATGTTACGAAACCAGCTAGCTAGACTAATGATATTGATTCACTCGCTAAGGCTAGGGGTTCTAAGCCTAGCTGCAATTGGCCCAGCGTTGTCCGGGTTAGGGGAGGGTTTGGCCGGCCGGGATGTCCTTATCCCATCCCGCTCTAGCGACTCCTTGTGGCGGCCGGGCTCATGCATGCTGACTTCGCCTCTCCCGAGTCCGTACGGGGGTTGCAGCAACGGGACAAGACTGTAACTACCTAATGGATGTCACGAAATTGGGGAGAAAAAGGGGTACAAAAAAGATGCACTATGCAGAAATCGCTTTGCCATTTCCTGGTTGCTAAAGTTCTAATAGTTCGCCTAATTTCATTTTGTGTCAAAACAAGCAGTCATTGTGTAGAGAATCATTGTACCATCTAAACCGCTGTGAAATATATTTTCAGCTTTTTAAAGCTGGTGTGCTCAATCGAAAGTAAAAGATACAAAAATGAAACTTAAGAACGGGAAGCATAGAAATAGCGCACATAGAATAGATCTACCGCTTCTTAGACTTGCTTTCAATGAAAATGACAGATCTATAACCTAAAGTCCTATGTGAATTTGGTCATTATATTGTTGCTTTAAATTACATGTAGCTTTAACAAGACTCCCTGGCAAAGCACAGCACCTGACTGTGTCAGTGTAGATCTCCTTGTACTGCTTCTGACCACCACCATCACCTCTGCCGTTGTGACTCAAAATGCAGGTAACTCAAACTTCTTATTTTGTTTCCCTTTTTCAAGACAAATTCACCAGCATACAGTAATCATATATACTTGGAATGTATCATCTACAGTATTGATCTTAATGTCATACAATAATGTTAAAATTACCTTTTGTATTTACTGTAGCCTACTGTATATGACTTCCTTATTTCACTTTATAACTAGAGTTTACATGGTAATGATAGATAACCAGCTGTGACTAGGAGATAACTGTGCCTGTGGATACTGCTCGGGACCTCTGAGACGATCCTACCGTTTGCTACTGATGGACACATGCTAGACTTCCTTGTCCAAACTGGAGACATCAGGGAGAGAGACACACTGCATGCCACCTGGTATCACCGTGCCAACAAGTCAGAGATGAACAAAGCACTACAAAGTAATGTATTTTGGTAAAATATGAATTGTTCTCTGAATTCTATGCAACTTTACCAGTATAGTACAGAAAGTGTCAACATCAAGTATACATTTGACAGTATACAGAGGGGATTTGCAGTAGTAAAAGCCTGGGTAGTGTTCATTAGGACACAACTTAGCAAAACGTTTAGCAAAGGGAGGGACTACCTGAATGTGTTTCTTATTGGACACATTCAGGTAGTCCCTCCTGGATGCAGTGCTCCAGTCAAAGAAAGGTATCAAATCTATCAATACAACTTTAAATATCAGTTAGGGCCTTAGCTTCTTCTGGTCCTTTAGTACAAATCAATAATGTCGATCAATTACCTAAAAGGATCAGCTGCACAACATAATATAGCACATTTAATCAACTGTTATATGTTACGAAACCAGCTAGCTAGACTAATGATATTGATTCACTCGCTAAGGCTAGGGGTTCTAAGCCTAGCTGCAATTGGCCCAGCGTTGTCCGGGTTAGGGGAGGGTTTGGCCGGCCGGGATGTCCTTATCCCATCCCGCTCTAGCGACTCCTTGTGGCGGCCGGGCTCATGCATGCTGACTTCGCCTCTCCCGAGTCCGTACGGGGGTTGCAGCAACGGGACAAGACTGTAACTACCTAATGGATGTCACGAAATTGGGGAGAAAAAGGGGTACAAAAAAGATGCACTATGCAGAAATCGCTTTGCCATTTCCTGGTTGCTAAAGTTCTAATAGTTCGCCTAATTTCATTTTGTGTCAAAACAAGCAGTCATTGTGTAGAGAATCATTGTACCATCTAAACCGCTGTGAAATATATTTTCAGCTTTTTAAAGCTGGTGTGCTCAATCGAAAGTAAAAGATACAAAAATGAAACTTAAGAACGGGAAGCATAGAAATAGCGCACATAGAATAGATCTACCGCTTCTTAGACTTGCTTTCAATGAAAATGACAGATCTATAACCTAAAGTCCTATGTGAATTTGGTCATTATATTGTTGCTTTAAATTACATGTAGCTTTAACAAGACTCCCTGGCAAAGCACAGCACCTGACTGGGTGCTGCTGCCACCTTGGGATGGAGTGTGGAAGTGGTAGTGTAGTGTCTAAATATGCTCCTAAGAACTAACCTACCTAACGCATACAACAGGTATATGATACTATTGTATTTGGACTCCTTCAGGCATAAAGCTGAACTTCAAAAGCATTCAGGCGGCGACTCCCTCCCTAGACTTCCTGAGCATGACAAACCAGACTAACGGGATGAATCGACCAGTGTGGCTGAATACTGACATCCTCCCTGGGTCCAACGTCGCAGCCTTCTGACCTGTCATTAACGGATGTGAGTGAGTAGCCAGGAAAGAGCAATCCTATTAGCCAGATGTACGCCATTATCGAAAATGCCCCACAGAAAGTCACCTTTCCCGTCCACGCTGTAATGGCCAAAAATAGAAGGCCTCACAACAGCTGGCTGCTCAGTCAATCGCCAAGGTAACTGGAACTGCTCCTATATACAGTAGTTGATCTAGTTAGGACTTTCAAATCGTTCAATCACACTGGGAGGTTACGAAAATAGCTCAGGTTTGACTCGTTCACACTCACTAGTTATCACATTGGATAGCAACAAAGGATCTCCACTTTTGGTTAGACTGTTCTGAACTAGGAGCTTGAAACGTTTCTCGCACAAAACAAGTGTGAACGACCTGCTGTTCGTCAGGGACAAACCCAACCTTGAACGGGTCTACTACCTGTCCCAGTTCAAAGAAGCTGCCATTAAGAAAACCTGTGGAACTCCGTTGTATGAGGTAATTTACAGTAACTAATGTATGTCGTCATACAAATCATCATTAGCCTATTTGTTATTATTACCATTCCCCTTTCCGGTCTTGAAAATGTAATTACTTCACAATAAGGTATTTTCAACAACTAGTAAAACCAAATGGTATTTCCAACCAGTCCATCCTGATGTTAGGACTAAGTTGTATGTGTTTGTGTGATTGCAGAGCAGAGATCGGCTGGAAATGTTCTACCCTGGAGGAGACCTGATTTGACTATTTTCAGCCAAAATATTGAGATTGCCACTACATCCAGTGGAACAGTCACAGACCGGGCCTCACTGCTTTCCCTGCGGTCAGGTAGACCTGGAGGGATTATGATGGGGTGCAACCTAAATGCCACCCATTGACAATTGCAACGATGGGTTATATACAGATGGGGGGGGGGGGTTCATCACAATTTGAGTCAAGTGACATTCATACTTTCTCAAATTGACAATTGAATACAGAGGTCAAATCTCCTGATTGCTTCATAACCTTACACAGTGCCAGTGGGATGCTCATCATTCCAGTGGGATCTGGTTCTACCCAGCCTGGAGTCCCAGTGGTGGACAGCTCCCGTCCAGAGTTCCCTCTCCAGGACTGCCTGGACCTGGTTTTGGCCTCCCCGAAGCCCTGGGGTACCTACCTGAAGATCCAGTCCCAGAGCTAGCTGGAGCCCTCTCTCCACTTCCTCAGCTCAGCCTACCACTGGGACCTCCTGTATGGCCTGTTCCATGGTGCCTCCCAGACCCAGGGCTACATCTCCGGGAGTGGAGTTCCTCCACAGTCAACCAGGTCTTCTATATCACACTGGCCCCTAGCTGGCCCCTTGAAGCCCTGGGGGAGGGGTATACCAGGGCCATGGTGGAAGACATGGAGGAGGTACTGAGGGGGCCCTGGCAAGGAGTGTCACTGCAGGTAAGGGCCGAGCCACTAAGTAGGTCTGTGAAGGGGCAGAGGAGGCTTCAGGAGGGGCAGCCACGATACTCACTGACAGTGGAGCACGGCATATAAAGTGGGATCAGGAGGCGACAGGCGATCATGGCCAACCTCTGAGAGCAAAGACAGAAGCTTGTTTTGTATATCTCTGAGAACTACCCCACTGGGTAAAAAATTGTTTCCACATTATTTCAACCCCCCAAAAAATCTATGTGATGAAATTTGTATATCTCTGAGAACTACCCCACTGGGTAAAAAATAGTTTCCACATTATTTCAACCCCCCAAAAAATCTATGTGATGACTGAAAACGGATAGGATTTGCAAAAAGTAATCAACACAAGTGCATTCTTTTTTTCACCCAACTTTTTACCTAAATCCAATGACATGATGACCTTTTTTGTTGGTTTCACATTGAATTCATGTTAGTTGACAACTCAACCAAATGTAAATCAAAACTAGACGTTGAATTGACTTCTGTGCCCAGTGGGACAGGTCTAAGATGTGAAGACATGATCGCCTTAAACGGCAGTTTGCTACATTTATTTGTTTCGTTGGATTTGAAGTTGTAAAAAATAAAATCATGTCTTCAATTTCATCGTAAAATATTGATTGTACAATTATTAGCAATAATTGTCTACTCTTTTGTAATTTCTATTCAATATATCCCCTTTTTTTTAATCGCCTTAGTTTAAGATAACAATATCTTATCTAAGATACATGTGTAAAGTGAAACATTAAATAGCCTCGTCATAAAAAACAAATTAATAAAACATATCAAATGCAATTCTGACCCTTTATTGTCAAATAAAGTGCCCTTCTCAGAAGAAAAAAAGACATCTGGTTAGTATTCTTTCTCTGGAAAAGTTCAAACACTTTTAAAATGATTTTAAACATCATATTTTTCACAAGTTATGACTGGGAACATTGTTCAAAAATAAAAACATATAGTTTTCCACACTAATAATCCTCGCTGTCAACATGGCTCAGCTTAGTGTGTGAAGAGGCCAGAGTGCTCTGGGCAGGCTTGAGCCAGGTCACAGGGGGTTGGGTGTCAATCTAATGAACACAGGTGGGGAGAATAGGGAGACTAAGTGCTTTAAGGGACAATCGGAATTACTCACAGCCACAAAAAACGTTCCTGGTCCCAGATCTGTTTTGCTAACTCCTACATTCATGATCATTATCAATGACCATAGGAGTTGGCAAGACTGCACAAACAAATCTGGGAATTAGGCTCCTTTCATAAACCATTCTAATAAAATAAACAGTTGAAGATAATCGGATCCTCTAAATGGCAGTGTGTTCAATCGATCAGTACAATGGTCATCAAGGGTGAGGGGGTCAGGGTGGTGAAAGATAAAGGGTTAGAGTTGTGTACGTTTTAGTATAGAGGATGGTGGTTGGGACTGGGGGGTGGAGGCATGGTCAACCCTGTTCTCCTGGAGGAAGGTGTTACAGGTGCAGAAGATGCCGTAGAAGCTGGAGGAGAGCCCGGCGATGTCTGTGGAGATGTAGGGCAGGACCTCGGGAGACGCCTGGTTGAAGTAGGAGATCTAGGAGAGCCAGCACAAGGATAGGAGTCAACATCATCAATAACGGTGCAATCTGTCATGTTCATTTTCCCAGTGGATATCCAAGGTACTTCAAAGCAAAAGGCAAACAATTACTTTTGCCAAGACCCACCGCTTTGGTTTAAAAACAAGTGCAGGGGGAGAACTTATGAGCAGACCTACAAAATGACAGTTTACACACTTTCTTACCTTGGAGATATCTTTGGAGACCTCCAGGATGCTGAAGCCGGCACACAGCACCTCTCCCCTGTTGTAGCCCTCTGTAGGAGGGTGTGTGGGTAGAGTGACCGAACGCAGAGCAATAACATAAGGGTCCCTTGGAAGGCGCAGAAAAACATTGTCACTCAATCGCTTTCACTCGCATGGTCTCCTCTCTTTTTTTCTGCCTGTCTGTGTCTGTCAGTCTGCCACTCACCCGCTGTCACACGGTGGTCTCCTGGAGGCCAGGAGGATGAAGTCCTGGACCTTCCCTCCCTGATCGGCTGAAGGGCTGTTACTGGCCCCATCCTGGCCTATGGAAGGAGTCACCACGCGGTACAGAAAGTCATCATCGTTCACCCTAAGAATCAGCTCACACCTCCTGCACAGGGAACGTCATGAAATCAGGAGAAGCCAGTGTGACACATTACACTGTAAATGTGGGGGAGGCCGCTGTGTACACTCGAGGACACCTGAGAGAGTCCAGAGTGTGCGTGCATACAGATACCCACTCGTAGTTTGGGTCCCACTCCACTCTCTTGCTTAAGTCAGAGAGCAACATAAAGGCCCTCTCAGCTGGGATGTCTACTTCCGTCTCGACCTTAAAACTCAACACCTGCTTCTGCTCCAGGGTGTACAGGCTCACCTGGTGGACAGAGGAGGATTACATAAACCAGGATTAGAGCCCTTAGTTTAACATGGGCCCCGAGTTTTTCCTAGTTCGGTCATGTGATCAGGAAAAACTCAGGGCCCCCTTGGCCCTAGACATGACCTTTAAATATGTGATTGAGAAAAATTCAGGGCCCCCTTGGCCATAACCTGTGGTCCACTCTGCCTTGTGGTTAACCTAAAAGAGAGTCTCAAGAAAGCTCACCTTGTTTTTCTCAGAGTTTAACAACCAGTTGTTTCTGGCGGCCAGCATCTTCAGAGCAGACACGTTGTTGTAGCTGAGGTACACCTGCAGCCGTTCACGATACAGTCAAAGTCAGTTGTTACTACTATCACATTGCTACTGTATGTGAATAGGAATTGTTCCACTATTCATATTTTACACTAATTTAGCTTCAAACACGGTAAGTGCAATGTTTTCATTGGGACAGTTAGACAGGACATAGCACTTTCGCAATCACGTTATCACCCCGGCGATATGGTTTATATCTGATTTCACGGCTAACGTGATTGGACAGTCCATAAAACCCGGCACACGTATGAACTTTGGTTTTTACTGGTGACTGAGACATGCTTATTATTCTTCATCTTTCTTGACCAGCATTTCAACTCCTGTCGGTACTGTTTACCTCTCACGTCTAAGTTGTATCAACTGTTATGTTAAGAGAGAACCCGAGTGAAAACCAAAGCTTGTAGTCAGTGAGTACATTGAGACATTTGGGGTCCCCCTTCTCCTCCTTTACCTGGTTGCTGAGGTCCCACGGTACAGATAAGGGCACCTCTGTCTGCTTGCAGGATATTATGTACTTCCTGAATAAACACCCAAAAATATATTGGCATCTCCGTTTTGTGCCCTAATTCCAATTATAATCTAGATTTTGCAGTAATGTTAACAAATGGGCTTATCTGTTCACCTGTCGAGTCTGATCTTGTTTCTAGCGATGGCCTCCTGGTAACGTCTCATTCCCTCCTGTCAGTGAGATTCAGATCAGACAACAGGACAATATTGTGAAAATTGTTTAAAATAGGGGCCTTAGTTACTGTTTCTAACATTTTTAGTTAAAATGTGAACATTTATCTAATCTTGATCAGTTGTGAATGAGCATCAGGTGACTGACCAGCGGTTCGGGTCGTATCCTTGGCAACGTGCATGGCTTGCCTTCCTGGTCGCGGATTTCGAAGGTCATGAAGGCGCTGTTGATGTGTCTCAGAGGCTCCTCCCCCTGATAAGCCTCCGCACACACGCCCACCTCCATGCTGCGACATCACGGGGACACTCACGTTACCATCTCAGGTCAGCAGGTCAGATCCAATGAAAGTTAATGAGTGAAACTTGAACTTATTAGAGATTGATCAATCCATTACCGGTAACACTTTAGAATAAGGTTACATTTGTAAAGGGTTTATAAAGAGTTTGTAATTACACTTTTTTTTAAATTCCAGGAATTAAGCCCTCATCTGAAGATCTCAAGTTATATTTTTGGTGTGGTTCGGAGAAATCCCTGACTTTGTGAGATCTGCCCATCTGTGAAACGCGATTGAAATAAAGACGACCTGGAACGTGCACAGAATTCTGTGTTGACACTGACATCATGTGACAGTGAGTCAATTTCTATTCTGACTTGTAATGTTAAAGGGGATCCCTCAGGAGAATGGCCAGAAGGTTTCCACTTTCTTTTAAGCTATAAATATTGGTAGGCCTAACTCAATGCATGATCCATAGGTTTTCACTTTCCTTAGAAAGGTATCTTTTCAGCAGTTATAAATGTTGGTAATTCATTTGTTAATGGGCAGTGGATTGTCACTTTAAAATAAGGTATACATTTTGCAGTTCTACATGTGGGTAAAACATCTATAGATTATTTGAGAGTTCACTCAGAGCTTAGACATACACGACATGACCAAAAGTATGTGAACACCTGCTCGCCGAACATCTCATTCCAAAATCATGGGCATTAACATGGAGTTGGTCTCCCCTTTGCTGCTATAACAGCCTCCACTCTTCTGGGAATGCGTTCCACTAGATGTTGGAATATTGCGGCGGGGACTTGATTCCATTTAGCCACAAGAGCATTAGTGAGGTCGGGCACTGATGTTGAGCGATTAGGTCTGGCTCACAGTTGGTGTTCCAATTAATCCCAAAGGTGTTTGATGGCTTTGAGGTCAGGGCTCTGTGCAGGCCAGTCAAGTTCTTCCACACCAATCTCGACAAACCATTTCTGTACGTACCTCGTTTGTGCACGGGGGCATTGTCATACTGAAACAGGAAAGGGCCTTCCCCAAACAGGTTGCCACAAAGTTGGAAGCACAGAATCATCTAGAATGTCATTGTATGCTGTAGCGTTAAGAGTTCGCTTCACTGGAACTAAGGGGCCTAGCCCGAACCATGAAAAACAGCCCCAGACCATTATTTCTCCTCCACCAAACTTTACAGTTGGCACTAAGCATTCGGGTAGGTAGCGTTCTCCTGGCATCCACCAAACCCAGATTCGTCTGTCGGACTGCCAGATGGTGAAGCGTGATTCATCACTCCAGAGAACGCATTTCCACTGCTCCAGAGTCCATTGGCAGTGAACATGAGTCACAACTCCAGCCGAAGCTTGGCATTCCGCATGGTGATCTTAGGATTGTGTGTGTCTGCTCGGCCATAAAGCTCCCGACGAACAGTTCTTGTGCTGACACTGCTTCCAGAGGCAGTTTGGAACTCAGTAGTGAGTGTTACAACCGAGGACAGACAATTTTTATGCGCTGTACGCTTCAGCAATCGGCAGTCCCATTCTGTGAGCTTGTGTGGCCTACGACTTCGCGGCTGAGCCGTTGTTTCTCCTAGACGTTTCCACTTCACAATAAAATGACTTAGAGTTGACCGGGGCAGATATAGCAAAGCAGAAATTTGACTGCCTTGTTGGAAAGATGGCATCCTATGACGGTACCACTGAGCTCTGCAGTAAGGCCATTCTCCTGCCATGGAGGGTGCATGGCTGTGTGCTCTATTTTATACACCTTCCAGCAACCGATGTGGCTGAAATAGCCAAATCCACTCATTTGAAGGGGTGTCAACATACTTTTGTATATATAGTGTACTTATAGGCAGTATTGGGTACTCATCACTACATACATGAGAAGATTCAACACTTTGTTAAACATGTCCAGTCAATGAATGCTGGGTATGAAGACCAAAACATTCCACGTTGTGAGAGGATACCTCCACTGTTTCACCAACCGAAGGTAATACGGTTACCATTTCACACCAGAGCGTTCACCATACTGTCAAAGAGAAGTGGTAAGTGTGTTGACATCATCTGGAAAGGGGTAACATGTTAGGAATGATGATTGAATAATGTCCTGGAAGTAAATTTGGCCAGGGCATCAAGGTTTCAAAGGTGGGTCCAGACACCATGAAAACCAACCTCTTCTGTTTCTGGGACAAAGCACCAATGCATCAAACCCAAAAGTAAGAAAATAAACTCTTGTTCAACTGTGCAACTATTGAAAATAAGGTTGCATGATGATACATAAGGATCTCTTTATAAATGGTTAATAACTGGAGGTAAATACTGGCTCAATATTTGGCAAACACTGACCTGTTATTGCACTATTTTGACCAATGCGATACAACAATTTATTAATGGTTTATAATGCATTCACAAATGATCAAATAAATTGTTAATAACTTTATTATAACCCCTTTACAAATAGAGCCTTATCGTAAAATGTTCCCCTAATGACTCACCCAATAACATGAGCACAAGTACTCCCCCATTGATTTGAAAGACTCAAATACAACAACAACAACAACAACAACAACATAATCACTGTCAAACCAATTTATGATTTTGCTTTATACAGTAAATTATCTAAAGCTCACCTGTTCTTGAATGCATTGTTGACTATGGCTTTGAGGACCAGCCGGTCGCCCACGTGTGAGGGACCCCTGAAATGGAACATGTCTATGCTCTGCAGGGTGGGGTGAGCGTTACACAGACGACTGGAGAGGAGGAGGATGACACAGAGGAGTAAAAAAAAAAAAACATGTAAATGTCATACGTTTTGTTTTATTTGGAATCAATGTATAATAACATTACTACACTCGGGCTAGTGTCAAAATACAACCAATCTAGCTATGCAAAAATGTGATAGGTGCCCAGTCCAAAAAAGGGTTTATGAGCGCAATCCTATCACATCTTTGCGTATTTAAGAGAATTACAGATGGTGTGCATCTGGTGTGGGTGTTATACCTTGCAGCGATGGTAGCCACGTTCTCCATCCAGGCCATGATCTGTCCTCCGAACGTGTTGACCTGGTGGTTGGCATGAGTGGGAAGAACCAACTCAACACTCTCCACCCGTGTCCTCTCTGCTGGCACCGCCTTCTCAGCCTCCTGGACCTCCACTAAAACACACACACACACACACACACACACACACAGGTTATTACAGAACGTGTCAGCATACACAAATTCAATATTACTCAGCATGACGAGTCATACCCCATTACAGTTCCTGTAGTGGTGTTAGTCCTCCCGCAAAGGTCAATGCCACAGTGACTGACCTTGTTGGAAGGCCCTGTTAGCGAGCAGGTCCTTCATGATATCAGCGTGGACGAGCCTCATCCTCCTCCTCTCAGCTGCTAGACTGTGCTCCACCTGCTCCGCCTGTGTACAGGGGACCAACGGACGCAGCTGCACCTGTAGAGTGGACACCCGCAAAGTCAAGTTAATTGCCGATTACAGCAGAGAGCAGACACACACTCAACATTACTCAGCAGCAACACTTAAACGTCAACCCAGCATCTTTATAAAGGCACTCTCTCATCCAGTACCACCTTCCCTCCCGTGGTGCGCTGGCTGACAAACGTGGCAACCGCCCGACACACACTCCAGTGGGTATCACTGAACAGGTCTTCACAGCTCACCACGATGCCAACCTTTAGACACACACAAAGCATCACAGTAGATATCAAAATCACCGGAATTTAACTATTGCGCAGTTGGAAATCAATCCGTTTGGATTTGGACTGGGTATATGTCATAGGGTTTGAATGTGGCCTGACCTCCATGCTGGTGTTGAAAGCTCGATTGACTTTGGCCTTGATGTTGACCACCTGTCCAACCCTGAAGAAACATACACACACACATCCTTAAGTAAGCCATACTTTATCAGCAGTAGTTGTCATTAAGAGAGAATGCACACAACAAAAGAAGGCGACCTAACAACCCAGACACCTACCCAATAGTGTGTTCAAAGTGGATGTCGTCGACCGAGACAGTGACACAGGGACACCCAGCATGCCTTTCAGCTGTAGTGAGTAAATAAATAATGAGGTTGTACTTCCTGTCTAGAGAGTGCAGATTACAGTTAAGAACGGACTACTGTTCAACATACTATACATAGTGTGCCAAGCTTAGGGCTCTCGTGAGTGCAAGAGTCACTTTCGTTTTGTCACAGCAGCACATCAGTAGGAAAAGTGTGACCCTTCAGTCCCGGGATACTGTCCATTAGCCTAACCTGACTATGTTTTCTCCCCCTAAACAAAAGTGACAAATTGTTATGCCAGAGTCAAAGAGTCTACAAAGTATATTTAATCTGTTTTTATAAGCATAGCCTATTATTCCAGATGGTCAGTAACCGTGGAGTACTCAGACGTCAAGTAGCAGTGGAGTACTCAGACGTCAAGTAGCAGTGGAGTACTCAGACGTCAAGTAGCAGTGGAGTACTCAGACGTCAAGTAACAATTGAGTACTCAGACGTCAAGTAACAATTGAGTACTCAGGCGTCAAGTAACAATTGAGTACTCAGGCGTCAAGTAACAATTGAGTACTCAGACGTCAAGTAACAATTGAGTACTCAGACGTCAAGTAGCAGTGGAGTACTCAGACGTCAAGTAGCAGTGGAGTACTCAGACGTCAAGTAACAACTGAGTACTCAGACGTCAAGTAACAACTGAGTACTTAGACGTCAAGTAACAACTAAGTACTCAGACGTCAAGTAACAGTGCAGTACTCAGACGTCAAGTAACAGTGGAGTACTCAGACGTCAAGTAACAGTGGAGTACTCAGACGTCAAGTAACAGTGGAGTACTCAGACGTCAAGTAACAGTGGAGTACTCAGACGTCAAGTAACAGTGGAGTACTCAAGACGTCCTAGAAACATCACCGCTGGTTTTACCTGTGAAGATAACGCTGGTCAGTGTCACCAAATATTACAGTGTTACAATGTGTTGACATTTCATAGTGAGAAACTATGCCATCATTATATACGCAAAGGGCTTCCTGAGCATGATGTGGACGTGTACGCGATATTATGACTCAATCATGTCTTAGTAAAAGTTTATTAGGTTTCATAGCAATGCAACCTAATCATGTCTTACTAAGGAACTTCAGTCCCATTGCCCTTTAGTGTTCTTAGTTTAAACCTGCGTTGCTGTTCTTCTCCATTTGTGTTCTGTCTTTTGTGAAGTTCTGAGTTTTGTCTGGACCCCAGGAAGAATAGCATCTGCTTCTTCAACAGCTAATGGGGATCCGAATAAAAATCCTTAAAATTATCATCCAAAATGGACCAATAAGCATATTCCCACAAGCCCACTGTGAGCAAGAGAACACACACCTGACAGACAGGCTGTAGAGTCCATCCATTTGAGCAGCTCTCCCACGCTGAGCTCCTGGCGGTGGTTGGCATGGCAGGGCATCACTATCTGGCTCTTCTTCACCTCTGTTGGGTTCCTGTACTCCTCCCCATTTTGGTGTCTGCTCATTTTAGGGGTCCCGGAGATGCTTTCTCTAGGAAAAGACATATGTTAGTTAATGCGTTTCATTTGGGTGACCTACAATGACCAACATGTTACACATAAAAATAGGCTTTAGCCAGCAAATACAGAAATACCTACCATCGAAAATGAAATATAGAATATGCTTTATAATTCCTGGGTTTTATAATCCCTGGGTCTTCAAAGGGTTAAATAGAAAGAGCAGTAGCAAAGTTAACTGGCAGTAGAGCTCGCCTGCTCCATGACTCACCTGAACTCAAATATACACAGTAGGTGTGACAGATTCTTGCGCAGTGCCAGTGATTGCAAAATCTTGTTCTGCTATAGGAGCTTCCCTTAGACAGCTAAGTAGCAGCAATGCTAGTTCATTCTATTCGACAGCTGCAAGTACCGTCGTAAAAAACGTAGCAGCACATTAGCTAAATTAAATCTGAGCTACCAGCATGAATGGACACTGCACTAGTGATCGCAAAGGTAGCTAACTGCAGAGAAAAGTTCACTCCAAAGTACAAACATGAAATCAAAATGCCCACGCAGCAGTGGAATCAGGATACAACGACGATAATTTGATTTTGTTTATTCATTTACCTCAAAAGGTATAACACGCACGGAATATTTCGAGATTGGGTTTTTCCAGATCGCGTACTCTGCCCATGTAGTGTCGACAACCTCCGACGCGCTTCAGGTGGTTATGATATTGTGGTCGGACCGTTTTAGTGACTGTGGGTAGGACGTGACGCTAACACCCTCCACATTTTAAGGTGGAATGGATAATTTCACCGGCATATTTCAATGTATCTTGAGTACGACATTTAGTCCATTTTAATTGTGTGACATCTGTAACCACTCAATAAGTTATGGAAACATTTTTAAAAAAAATGTATCATGTGTTTATCATAATTACATATAAATATAGACGCAACATGTGAAGTGTTGGTCCCATGTTTCATGAGCTGAAATAAAAGATCCAAGAAATGTTCTATTTGCACAAAAAGTTTTTCTCAAATTTTGTGCACAAATTTGTTTACATTCCTGTTAGTGAGTATTTCTCCTTTGCCAAGATTATCCATTTAAAATGACAGGTCTGGCATATCAAGAATTTGATTAAACAGCATGATCATTACACAGGTGCACCTTGTGCTGGGGACAATAAAAGGCCACTAAAATGTGCAGTTTTGTCACACAACACAATGCCACAGACGTTTCATGTTTTGTGGGAGACTAACATTGGCATGCTGGTCTGCAGGAATGACCACCAGAGCTGTTGCCAGATCATTTAATGTTAATTTCTCTACCATAAGCCACCCCCAACGTCCTTTTAGAGAATTTGGCATTACGTCCAACCGGCCTCACAACCGCAGGCCACGTGTAACCACGCCAGCCCAGAACCTCCACATCCGACTTCTTCACCTACGGAATTGTCTGAGACCAGCCACCCGGACAGCTGATGAAAATGTGGGTTTGCACAACTGAATAATTCCTGCACAAACTATTAGAACCCATCTAATCTGCATGCTCGTTGTCTTCACCGGGGTCTTGACCTGATTGCAGTTTGTCGTCGTAACCGACTTCAGTGGGCAAATGCTCACCTTCGATGGCCACCTGCATGCTGGAGAAGTGTGCTCTTCATGGATGAAGAGCACACAACTGTACAGCGTTGTGTGGGCAAGCAGTTGGCAAGCAGTTTGCTGATTCCAAAGTTGTGAACAGAGTGCCCCATGGTGGTGGTCTGGTTATGGTATGGGCAGGCATAAGCTACAGACAACAAACACAATTGCATTTTATCAATGGCAATTTAAATGCATAGAGATACTGTGACAAGATCACCAGACAAGTCACCCATTTAGCATATTTGGGATGTTCTGGATCGACAGCGTGTTCCAGTCCCCACCAATATCCAGCAACTTCGCACTGCCATTGAAGAGGTGTGGGGCAACATTCCACAGACCACAATCAACAGCCTGATCAACTCTATGTGAAGGAGACGGGTCACACTACACGAGGCAGATGATCACACCAGATACTGTTCTCTGATCTACACCCCTACCTTCTTTTTTTTAAAGGTACAGTATCTGTGACTAACAAATGCGTATCTGTAGATTAGGGCATAATTCATGTATTTCAATTGACTGATTTCCTTATATGAACTGTAACTTAGTAAAAATCTTTGAAATTGTTGGATGTTGCGTTTATTTTTGTTGAGTGTAATTCAAAACCACAACAGTCCGAGGGTAGAGAAACACAATCAAACGTTTGACTATGATGAGATAGATTATCTAGGGTTTCTGTATTTTCAGATATGACAGTATTGACAGTAGAAATGGGAAGGTTATTGTTGTTGTTCAGGCGCTGATTTTTGCAGCTCACACAGCTCCGTTCAGATAAAGGGACAGGAACCTCTGGAATGTTTTATACTTGTACCCCGACAGACCTGGAGGAATCTGAAGAGGCAACCCAGAGAGAAGAAGAAAAACCTGGTCATATGTTTTCAAATAGCTTTTGTATAAAAATCTAAGTTACTAAGTAAAAATGGATTCACTGTTACGATCCATTTCTGTTTATAACAAATGTGTGACAATTGTGGGACCTGTAAAACTGCACAGCTGTACAGTGTATTTTGTAACTGTTAGATTATGTCCAAAATGAAATCTAGAATCGGCTTCCTATTTCGCAAACAAAGCATCCTTCACTCGTGCTGCCAAACATACCGTTGTAAAACTGACTATCCTACCGATCCTTGACTTTGGCGATGTCACATTTACAAAATAGCATCCAACACTCTACTCTGCAAATTGGATGCAGTCTATCACAGTTTTGTCACCAAAGCCCCATATACTACCCACCACTGCGACCTGTATGCTCTCGTTGGCTGGCCCTCGCTTCATATTCGTCGCCAAATCCACTGGCTCCAGGTCATCTATAAGTCTTTGCTAGGTAAAGCCCTACCTTAGCTCACTGGTCACCATAGCAACACCCACCCGTAGCACGCGCTCCAGCAGGTATATCTCACTGGTCACCCCCAAAGCCAATTCCTCATTTGGCCGCCTTTCCTTCCAGTTCTCTGCTGCCAATGACTGGAACGAACTGCAAAAATCACTGAAGCTGGAGACTCATATCTCCCTCACTAACTTTAAGCACCAGCTGTCAGAGCAGCTCACAGATCACTGCACCTGTACATAGCCCATCTGTAAATATTCCATCCAACTACCTCATCCCCCATACTGTTATTTATTTGATTTATTTTGCTCCTTTGCACCCCAGTATCTCTACTTGCACTCATCTTCTGCACACCTATCACTCCAGTGTCTAATTGCTATATTGTAATTATTTCACCACTATGGCCTATTTATTGCCTACCTCATTTGCACAACCTATATATAGACCTTTTCTATTGTATTATTGACTGCATGTTTGTTTATTCCATGTGTAACTGTTGTTGTTTGTGTTGTACTGCTTTGCTTTATCTTGGCCAGGTCTCAGTTGTAAATGAGAACTTGTTCTCAACTAGCCTACCTGGTTAAATAAAGGTGAAATAAATAAAAACACGTCAGTCAAATCCTATGTATCTGTAGGTGTATTGACTGGTTTTGCTGAGAGATAAACAGTAGTATTACCTTTATGGTTCTGCTCCTGGTAGACCTGGACACTCTGCAGGTCGATGGTGGGAGAGATGGGATAGAACGTCTCAAGGACGTGGTCGGCTGTGCTTTTGACCTCCTCCTTACCAGCAAGCATTGGGAGAGGGGCCATGCTCTTGAGTTCTCACACGTGGAACAAGTCTTCACCTGGGAGGGAAAAGGGGACCAATAACAGGTGCAATATAACGGCTAAGCTATTGATCAATGTATGTAGTAATCTATGGCTGGCAGTTTACAAACTTTTATTTTTATTTTGTGTGAGCATTTACCCACCTTTATCAGGAAAATGCATTCAAAGTAAAGGGAATGTTTCTTTACTTACCGCGAACGGCGATCAGCGTTTACCCAACGTTTTACCACTACATCGCTGATGGCTGGGATTCAATGCAAGTTGCGTTATAGTGCAGCGCAATAAACAGCAAACAACGCGCCTTTAAAAAGGCATTTTTCCCCTGACGTTCGCGGACACTGCATTAATGGTTAGCGCTACACATGTCGGCTGAAGCGTAAATTACTATTAGAAGTTTGTTATATTGAAGGCCTTGTATTGAATACGGGCCTATACTCCCCTACATATTTATCTGGACAGTGAAGCTAAACTTTAAATTTGTCTTTACACTAAATTTCGCTCTAACTTTAAATACCGGCTCTATACTTATTTGCGGGTATTTCCATACATGTCTTTTTAACGTTTAGAAAATACTTGATGTCAAAGTCAAGTGTTCACATGGGTGTATAAGCACATGTTTATGTGAGAAAAGTCATAAGCATGTAGCCACGTGTGAGTCACCAGAAATTCCGGGTACACCAGATGCTGGGGGCGGCAGGTAGCCTCACGGTTAGAGCGTTGGGTCAGTAACCGATAGGTTGCTAGATCGAATTCCCGAACTGGCAAGGTGAAAATATGTTGTTCTGCCCCTGAACAAGGCAGTTAACCCACTGTTCCTATGCCGTCATTGTAAATAACAATTTGTTCCTAACTGATTTGCCTAGATAAATAAAAGGTTAAATTAAACAATGAATCACAAAATGGTTGTACTGATGTCAATATGTTTGTCTTTGTATTAAGTTATTCATCTACAGGTTTTGGTAGGGTACGGGTGTTTTATGTCAAAAACTTTTTTTTATCAAGCAGCTAATACTGAAAATACGTTTATGTAAACAACTACTAACCATTCTATCTATATTAATTGAGGGTCAATTTGCAGATGCATTTATCGTCAGGATACAGATTACTGCTAACTCAATTGCAAATTAGCCACAGAAACCCAGTGGTTCTACTTTGGGGGGTGTCGATGTAACAGTATAACTTTAGTCCGTCCCCTCGCCGGGCTCGAACCAGGGACCCTCTGCTCACATCAACAACTGACACCCACGAAGGATCGTTACCCATCGCTCCTCAAAAGCCACGGCCATTTCACATCGGTTACATAGACAGCAGTCTACGATCGGAGGGAAGCCAGTCCTACGCCACCATATCTGACTCGCTTAGACATGATGAGAGAGCAGTATGGGCTCACCTGGAGTCTGTCCTAAGAGATGTCAAGAATAAGAATCCACAAATCATGACACTCCACATGATGAGCTACGGTCCCATCACCCAATACAGAAACAAGAAGGACATGTATCTACTTCGCACTCTGCCACATAGTTACGGATTCAAACAAATCACCTGGAACCTTTCTGAAAAAGGCCCACGGGAAGGGGGCATCAGATGGCATGGGTTCACCACACCTTCCCCCTCGGATACTTTGTTGGATCGAACAACAGAAATGGAAGTGAATGAGGACATACAGCTCACTCAGCTTACACTTTCTACCAATCTTCTTTAACAAACCATCTCCCTTTTCCCCCAACATTTTTAAGTCATTCGAAATGAGGGGTCATCCAATGAAAAAACAAATATATTTATTATACTGTAACTTAGTATAATATAACTTATCCTTAATGTTGAATATTTGAGACCACACATTTATTCATGTTTTTTTGCTTGAAATAATGGTCCGAAAACCTTAATGATTTGTCTATTTCAGGCACACCCGTTGCTGACAGGTGTATAAAATCGAGCACACAGCCATGCAATCTCCAAAGACAAACATTGGCAGTAGAATGGCCTTACTGAAGAGCTCAGTGACTTCCCATGTGGCACCGTCATAGGATGCCACCGTTCCAAAAAGTCAGTTCGTTAAATTTCTGCCCTGCTAAAGCTACCCTGGTCAACTGTAAGTGCTGTTATTGTGAAGTGGAAACATACATCTAAAAGCAACAACGGCTCAGCCGCGAAGTGGTACAAGCTCACAGAACGGGACTGCCGAGTGCTGAAGCGCGTAAAAAATGGTCTGTCCTGGGTTGCAACACTCACTACCGAGTTCCAAACTGCCTCTGGAAGCAGGCAGAGAGAAGCAAGCGCTGCCTTCTCCGATGGGCCCCGAGAGCAAATCAAATGCACTATAGGCCTACTGCTCAGATGACTGTCTGCAGCACTCTGGGCCTGCCGGGAAGGCAGAGTTTACACCTTCAGACACATGAAATGGTTCAAAATAGCAAAGAGATGCTGTTTTTGTGAGTGAATTCATGTTTCAGTCCTTACTCAGCACTGTCAACACGTTGTATTCAACACTTTTATAAGCCATAAAATGTGAGTTCTTCCTACGTCCACTCAGCGCCTCAACTAGCACAGCAGCAGTAATGAATGAGTAAGGAAAGTGTTGTGTCCGCGAACGTGACAAATAAACTGATTTGATGCGCTCGTTTTGAGATCAGAGCGAGAGCTGCATGTAGCCACGTGTGCACATTTTGTTCATGGACAAACTATTTGTACTATTTTATCTGTGGATTAATTGTCGGAGTAGAGGACCTTGTACATTTAAGGTAAAATAACCCAATGTTTATATCCTTGGACAAATTAGTTAGCAACAGCTAGCTAAATTGCCATAAATGTTTAATGATTTTCGACCTGTCCCCAAATCAATATAGTTTGTTTTGATATTTCAACCAACGTGACCTGATCGCGTCTGGTGTGGATGGACGAAAATCAACATGCGTCAGTGTTCACAATAAACGCGCGTTGGAAGTTGCACATGACGTTAAAGTTTGCTCAGAAAACCTGAAATTTGCACCGGAAAAAAATGGAGGGAACTTTGTGTGAGACAGACACATGGCTATTTTTTTCGATTGGCTTAAGGCATGAGTATGCGGAATTGATGAATACACAAATACTCAGACAAACAGTGATATAGCGTACTGTAGCGCCCTCGACAGGGATATTCTGTAACAATCAATCAGACGGATAGCTACCAAATATATTTGTTTCCCTCGCATCTAGCTGCCTGATACAGCTGGCCAGTTGATCGTAAAGTAGGATGAATTATACAGCTAGTTAAAGGTAGCTGCAAGTCCAGTGGCTAGCCAGGAGTTCGTATGAAATGTATAGGCTACTCTCCGGTGAACAACACTGTGCACTTTGTCCACTGCCAGTCTTATCAACAGCTTACTGAACACGGTTGTTTGAATACATTCCATAAAGTACATTGCTTGGTGTATGTTTTTAAGCATACGAAAACATCCCCTTTGCCAGTCAAACATTTTAAGCACAATTGTTTCAGTGGTTTAAACGACGGGATGAACACTAAGATTCGTAATAGCTGTGTTGAAAACATCCTCACTCACATCTACCACGTTTACTGCTCACGGGGTCTCCACCCGGATCATAAACACGGTGAAATAAACAGTGAAATTAGCGAAAGGGAGGGGTTTGGCCGAGAGCGACTTCGCTTCCTTTACTTCTTCTTCGATGAGGTTTAACGGCGGTTGGCATCCAAACACTTTTGCATTACCGCCACATACTAGACTGGAGTATAACTCCCTTATACTTAGCTTAAAAATTAAAATAAATCAACAAAAATACCTTACACTCAAACGCACCACCCTACTCCAATAGTCCTACCTCAGGCCAACAGCTTGAAAGGACAAGACACTCAACACACCCTGTAACTCTTCTGACAAGTCTTGTACACCCAAATACCTCTCTGCAGCTGCCACCACAACCTCATTTTTCAGCGACTTGTGTTCCATCCCTCCAGTACAGTTGATAACCATTTCTATAAACACTAAAAATCTAATCTTACTCAAGCATATATCACTTGTTGACCTATCTCTCTGTACTTGTACAGATATACTACTCACACCACTCCTTTCAGGATCCCTCCCACCCCAACCCATCTTCCTCTACTTTCTTCACTGCCTCAGCATATGACAACTTCTGCACTACTCTGACCCCGGAAACCTCAACCTGCCTCTCTCGCAACTGATATTTCTGATCCCCAGCCCTATGGGCACCCTTCCAATTAACACATACCACTACTTTCCCCAATGCTACTCATTCCTTTGTCTCATGCCCTTCTGCACACTTCTCACACGTAAGAACCTCCTTCGTACACACTGCTGCCACATGCCCATAAGCTTGACACCTGTAACAACGTAATGTATTAGTATCAGAGAACTTCACCACACCTACCCCCTCCGATACTTTGCCCTCGTTCACTTCCATTTCTCTTGTCTTCGATCTGCTTACACTTTCTACCAATCTTCTTTAACAAACCATCTCTATTTTCCTGCCATTTTTAAACGATTCAAGCTCACCCTCTTCCTACCCCTCTCTCTCTTCAACCTCCTCTGCCTCTCTTTTTCCCTCATTCCTCCTTCATATTCCAAGTATGTCTCCTTATGATAATACTGCACTTCTCCTGACATCTTATTCTTGTCCTCTCAAGGGATGCCATTTTCCTTATCTCCAGCGCGTCCAGTCCAGACACAACAACGCGTCCCTCTGCACAATGAATGGACCAAAATTAAATAATTTGTTTCGCACTTCAGCAGCAGCAGGCATCAGTAAACCACTAATAATACTACTATTTAAAAACCATATCTGCTAGTAATCAAAAGAGGTCAGTTCTGTAAATCAATGGGCTTCACGTGAGGAAATTCTAATTTCCTTAACACAACGGAAATCACAATTTCACAACACATTCCCCCCAGAAGTGAAAGAGGAAGTGACAACTTTGAGAATTTTACTTCTGGGTAAACAAGATAAGTAGTACGCTATTTCATATTGATGAGCCTAGTTTTATACCCTTTACAGAGATACAATATCAGTTAATCAGGGAAAGAATTGCTGCTTTAGAATAATCTTTTCAAGACAAACGATTTAACACTGTCATCACTAAAAGGGTTTGGATTATGACAATGGTATGAATGATAGAATGGAATGACATCATAATTAAGGAGTACTCAAGAAGAGACACAGCTGTGTTGTCTTCTTCAGATCACCTCCATATATCCCTGTTTTGTGCCAACAAGACATGCAGGAGGCAGAGATGGCAAGGAGGCAACAGGAGAAGGAAACAACGGAGAGACAGAAAGAGATAGAGAATTTCAGGGTACAAGAGGATAAGACAAAGGCAGAAAAATATGAAAGAAAAACAGGACAGAAGACATGGGGGAACACAGATATGGAGAGTGTGCAACAGGACAAAGAGAGGGTCCAGAGAAAGCTGGAGCCTGCTGTCCCTGTGCTAAAAGCAAGGGTCATTGAGTGCAAGCCCAGGCCGAAACCAGACCTGATACCTGAGTATGGACTCGAGCCCAAGGCTGACCCAGCACCCAGGCCCAGGGCTGAGAAGGCAGACATGGAGCTGCTGGACATTGAGGATGAGGAGTGTGAGGATGAAGAGTTGGCTCTCATGGGCAACAAAAAGATGATGCGTTCCTCAGATCTGGAAGAAGCCCAGCATGAGCTTCAAAAGGGGGCTAAGGAGGCCAGGCGTAGAGGCCAGGCCGAAGCCATCGAGAAATGTTACAGACACATCGGCTCTAGTAATATTAGTAAAGAAGACAGCGCACCACCTATGAATGTTGCCAATAGTAAGACTAATGGAGATATGGAGGGAGGAACCTATTCCTCAAACAGTAATGAGGCAGACGAGAGAACTACCAAAGTGGACAGCGTGACTGGGAAAGTGATTGGCTGGGTGAACAGAAAAGTCAAAGAGAGAAACGAGAGAAAGATTGCAAGAACATACTGGAGGGAGGAGACTCAAAGTGATCAGTTGTACATAAACGGTGTAGTGGTTTGCAGCCGTGCCCAGCGGGAGAGAGAAAAGAGGGCAAAACTCCTCAAAGGTGAGCAAACCAGACGGAGGCTGGAAAGACGCTGGCAAGAGTGGGAGAAGAGGTACAGAAGAAAGAACACGCTGAAGAGGGTACAGAGAAATGGGCTCTGGTACAGGGAGTTGGAGGACAAGAACAGCAGCCAGGATAGTCATGAGGACAACTCACTACCTGATGGAGCAGATGAGGCTGACGGTGATGAAGAGGTGGAATACCTTTTAATGTATGGGCCCTGCGACTGTGAACTCTGCAGGGACGGATACACATGTCTCTGGTACAGTTATGACAAGGAGGAGACAGACCCCAAGGAGGCTAGGAGCAAGCGGAGGAGGATAATCAATTGGATCAATACAAGAGTCAAAGAAGATTATCGCAAGAGAATCAACACAACCTTTAACATCCAGAGTTTAGTATACAATGATTATGCCATTTACGGAAACGCCATCCTTCGCCAATGGGACCTACAGAAGATCATACGGCGGGAACTCATAAAAAAGGAGGAAAGAAGACAAAGGCTGGAGAAGCGCTGGAAGGAGTGGGAGAAAGTGAGGGCTCAGAAGATAAAAACAATTATTCAGGAGAAGAAGGCAAAGGAACAGGTCAGGCTCAATAGGCTGATAGACCTGAATCTAGAGGCAGACCAGAAGATCAAGGAGTTCATTGCTGCCAATCCAGGAATCCAGTCCCAGTACCCAGGAGGTTATACCAGGATGGAGATGATGGGACGTTGGGACATGGGCTACCAGAGGGAGGAGACTCAGGGCCAGGAGGGCAGAGTAGGGCCTGCTACTGTACAAAAGTCCACTGCACCTCTGCGGACCAAGAAAATAACCAAATGGCAGAAGTTGCAAAAATGGTAAAGAATAGAGCTAGAGGGGAGCTGAATATGAGCTGTACTACTGGTGACAACAGTAATTTATGTGAATTCCTGAATAGCAAAAATGTAATGGTGGAATAATGTTCACATTACCAAGATGCTAATTTATCTCGTCATTTTTGCAGGTTTTACACGATCCAACTGTGAAAAGTCCAGCCCCAGAATGATCATATGAAAGTTATTTCCTAATAAATATTTTGGAAGTAAAATGAAAATCCAAACGGAATCAATTATATACGGATCCTATCAGATACTATTCCCTCATAATATGGTACATTGTTATTTCAAAACCAGACACTTAAAAACAAAGACATAGTTCATTTTGTTGCATATATTTCAAAATGTAATTTAATGAAACAAAATGAAAAGAATGTTATAGATTTTTTGTGAATGAATACTGGTAACCAAAGCAGGCAAGCTGAGAAGTGTCCAAAATGGACATCCCAAGGCATATCGGTGAACAATATTTTCAGAATTATGAGAAAAAAGTTCCAAAATACTAAATACAAAGTTGCTAATTTTAAAATAATTGCAAAATGATTCCGTCATGGGCAATAGAGTATTCGTCCTAACAAAGATGTCTACATATGTTTCAGGATGTTGTGTATTCCTGGAAATGGTCTTCATGTAAACATTACAGTTTTGAAAACATAGCTTCTTTCTCCCCAAAAAGTAGTATCTTGGCACCAGTTACCATGGGTATTTCTGTACTGAATGAAATATTACCACTACCTTTTTAAAAACATGTATATCTTTATTTCCCAAACACAATTCAACAATCACTTTGTATTTTAATTATTTTAGGCATATTTTAAACATAGGCTTATTACCTAACAAACACTTAGTACTTAAAAAAACAAACACTTTTAACATAGGCCAGGTCCTGTTGTTACCTCATATCCCAGCGATAATGCCTTGCACAACTACGCCAGGGATGAAAACACTTACATTTGCTCAACTGGTCATCCCTACTGCCTCTGATCTGGTGGACTCACTAAACACGCATGCTTTGTTTGTAAATTATGTCTGAGTGCTGGAGTGTGCCCCTGGCTATCCGTAAATAAATACAAATAACAAGAAAATTGTGCCGTCTGGTTTGCTGAATATAAGGAAGTTGAAATGATTTATACTTTTACTTTTGATACTTAAATACGATTTAGCAATTCCGTTTACTTTTGATACTGAAGTATGTTTAAAACCAAATACTTTTAGACTTTTACTCAAGTAGTATTTTACTGGGTGACTTTTACTTTTACTTGAGTCAATTTCTATTAAGGTATCTTTACTTTTACTCTAGTATGACAATTTAGAACTTTTTCCACCACTGGTATAATGCAGAGTGCCACATGGCTGGACTCACACTGCCAAATCGTATTTTTCATGAACAAAAGATAGACCCTCCTGCCCTCACTAGCTTTATCCCTTGTCTCAACAGTGATGGGATCATTAGTGAGCACAGGACAGAACCCTTTTCTGCCTCCTCTTCTTCTTCACCCTCCTTTCCCACTCACTGTTTACTCTGTTGTTCATCCTGCTCCTCCCCCCTCTCCTCTTGAATATCCCCTTTCAGTGCAATGTCAGAACATGGTGACTGGTCATGCGTCCATCTACTTGGAGAACAGCTCCCCATCACAAAGCCAACGGATGGTTCCTCTCTTTGCTCTGGGAGGCATGCTGTTCTCTTGGATGCCAGAGAGGCCCACACGGTTTTCACATGCTCCCAGTTTCTTCTTGTACAAGTCACTGAAGAGAGTTGCGCCGGTGAAATAGTTATCAAATGTAAATGTGGTACCCTGTGCCC
>NC_092174.1:13997485-14084985 GCF_045791955.1 Oncorhynchus clarkii lewisi | reverse complement strand
AGCCTGCCTCTCTCGCTTGCTCTTTTTCCACTCTCTCTCTCTGCTGCGGAGCATGCTACTGTGCACTGACCATGGCTGAAGAGGAGAGGAGAGTACAGGGGGAGGGGATCAAGCTGGGAAGGAGGGGAGCTGGGAAGGACGGAGGGTTAGGAAATGGCAGAGATTTGGTTTGTGAGATGTTCTTCAATATTTGTGTATTTGTTCAAGTATTAGGGCCTGTGTTTGTGTGTGTGTGTGTGTGGTAGAAAATTGAGCCTTCATATAGGGTAGGTTGAAGGGGAATTGGGGGTGGAATTGCAGCTTTGGTTCCACGGGGAGGCTGTGTGTGTGTGTGTGTGTGTGTGTGTGTGTGTGTGTGTGTGTGTGTGTGTGTGTGTGTGTGTGTGTGTGTGTGTGTGTGTGTGTGTGTGTGTGTGTGTGTGTGTGTGTGTGTGTGTGTGTGTGTGTGTGTGTGTGTAGTGGTTTTCATGACTATAAGGTGGGTAATGATGTTCAGCTCAATAGAATAGTAGCTCATCTGTGATTCAGGGATGATATGAGGTATGGGGGGATTCACAATGGTGTGCTACACGGCAGACTATCCATGTTAATACACGCATACAAACAAGGCAGAAAAATAGGGTAGTGGTAACAAGTAGAGAAATGTTGCTCTCTGCTTTAAAAGAGAATGCATTGAAGCTACAATAAAGAAAATTAATTATATTATATTGATAAATCAATATCCGTAATAAGAAATGAGGGTGTTCATATGTATATAATTGAAGTGATAAACGAATGAGTGCCTTTCTGGGAGTATTTCTTTCCCTCAGCCACAGTCTCTCTCTCTCTCTCTCTCTCTCTCTCTCTCTCTCTCTCTCTCTCTCTCTCTCTCTCTCATAACACATTTCCTCTCGGAGGTCCCTCCCTCTCTCTCTTTCTTTCTCTCTCTCGGCAGTCCCTCCCTCTCTCTCTCTTTCTCTCGCTCCTCTTGAGGGTGCATGAGGGTAATGCAATACCTTTTCTTCTGTCGCTTGTCTTGCCACATCATAGCCTGTTCAAAATGACCCTCTGCTTGTCCCAAAGTGTGTTTTCATCTATGTGTGTTTGTGTGTGTGTGTGTGTGAATGTACTGTACTTTCGACTGTGCTTGTTAATACCTGTATGTGTGTGTGTTGTCTTCCCGTGTGTGTGCGTCGGTGAATCTATGTGTGCCTGTGTGTGTTAGAGCGTGTGTGTATTCATTGAAGGCTGGGAGCTGAGCGGGTCAGCTGTGTGTTGTTTTCTCTGTTGACAGGCGTCGTGTCAAGGTAAGCGAGGCCTGGCTATAGAGACACTGTGAGAACAGCCTTTCCTCACCTCTCTCAATTAGCAGACCGAGGAAATGCCAGCACTGCCGAGGGAACAGTAGCAGGATAGAGAGAGAGAGAGGGAGAGAGAGAGAGAGATACAGAGAGAGAGATACAGAGAGAGAGGGAGAGAGAGAGATACAGAGAAACAGAGAGAGAGGGGGAGAGAGAGAGATACAGAGAGAGAGACAAGTAGAGAGAGAGAGAGAGACTGGATGATGTACAGTGTGTTTATCATGACGTTAATAGTATTGTATTAATATATGTAATGTCCTTGGTTTTCAGTGTCCAGACTGCTATTTGTGCGTAATGGCTCAAATTGAACTAGGTTCTCGACACTTCTCCTATTCTCAATAACTGTGACCGATTTTTCCCATTTTCCCCAACAATACAATACAAAACATGTTATCTAAACCAATCTGTCCATTTTCTATCATATGAGTCTGTGGCTGTGAGTCTCTTTCTCTCCACTTGAGATCACACTGTACAGACTCACACATTGCCCCCTCACCACATCTCCAATCTTGTCCATGTATATATACTAGAGGTCGACCGATTAATCGGAATTGCCGATTAATTAGGGCCAATTTCAAGTTTTCAATTGGAAATCTGTATTTTTGGGCGCCGATTTGACGATTTTTAATTAATTAATTAATTAATTTTATTTGTATACCTTTATTTAACTAGGCAAGTCAGTTAAGAACACATTCTTATTTTCAATGACGCCCTAGGAACGGTGGGTTAACTGCCTTGTTCAGGGGCAGAACGACAGATTTTCACCTTGTCTGCTTGGGGGATACAATCTTGCAACCTTACAGTTAACTGGTCCAACGCAATAACGACCTGCCTCTCTCTCGTTGTACTCCACAAGGAGACTGCCTGTTACGCGAATGCAGTAAGCCAAGGTAAGTTGCTAGCTAGCATTAAACTTATCTTATGAAAAACAATCAATCATAATCACTAGTTAACTACACATGGTGATATTACTAGATATTATCTAGCGTGTCCTGCGTTGCATATAATCTGACGGAGCATACAAGCATACAAGTATCTAAGTATCTGACTGAGCGGTGGTAGGCAGAAGCAGGCGCGTAAACATTCATTCAAACAGCACTTTCGTGCGTTTTGCCAGCAGCTCTTCGTTGTGCTTCAAGCATTACGCTGTTTATGACTTCAAGCCTATCAACTCCTGTCACTCGCTCTGAGCATTCTAGTAGTTGTTCCCCTTACTTTGCATGGGTAACGCTGCTTCGATGGTGGCTGTTGTCGTTGTGTTGCTGGTTTGAGCCCAGGGAGGAGCGAGGAGAGGGACGGAAGCTATACTGTTACAATGGCAATACTAAAGTGCCTATAAGAACATCCAATAGTCAAAGGTTAATGAAATACAAATGGTATAGAGGGAAATAGTCCTATAATTTCTATAATAACTACAACCTAGAACTTCTTACCTGGGAATATTGAAGACTCATGTTAAAAGGAACCACCAGCTTTCATATGTTCTCATGTTCTGAGCAAGGAACTGAAACGTTAGCTTTCTTACATAGCACATATTGCACTTTTACTTTCTTCTCCAAAACTTTGTTTTTGCTTTATTTAAACCAAATTGAACATGTTTCATTATTTTCTTGAGGCTAAATGGATTTTATTGATGTATTATATTAAGTTAAAATAAGTATTCATTCAGTATTGTTGTAATTGTCATTATTACAAATAAATAAATAAAATTGGCCGATTAATCGGTATCGGCTTTTTTGGCCCTCAAATAACCGGTATCGGTATCAGCGTTGAAAAATCATAATCGGTCGACCTCTAATACACGCAGGCACGCACACACACACACACACACACACACACACACACACACACACACACACACACACACACACACACACACACACACACACACACACACACACACACACACACACACACACACACACACACAGAGAGACAAATGACAGACTAATTGTATACTTATCCCCTATTCTCCCTCTGCCTCTATCCTTCATTCATTCGTTCATTCTTTCCACTCTGTCCCTGGTGTGGCGTTGCCATTGAAGCTAGTTGAGGCCGGCCACACAAAGACACCCCGTTGACGTTAGAATAAAGAACTCTCCAGCGACAACATGTTTGAAAGCGCACGCAAGCCTCCCTCGTCTGCCGTGTCGGAAGAATAGCCCCGCATCAGATAAAGGCTTTTCCAATTTCAAATATTCCTTCCACTTTGAAGGGTGTTTATCGCAAATCCAATAATTTGCATATTATTTTCTAAGTGTGTTTTCTGTACTTGCTTCTTTTGTCACGTAAAAATGAATGAAAGTGTGGAGGGATAGAGGTGGAATCACACCTTTGTCTGGTTATCGTTTGCTTCTTTTCTCAAGGAGAACTGTAATTGCTTGCGTTATCCTTGCGTTGTTTTAAGTATTGTTTTGATGTCGACGGCATTCGGTTTTACTATGAAGGGTAAATGCGCCATCAAACAACAGAATATGGAATATATGCAAGGAATATACTGTATGGAAATGAGTCAGAAATTGAGGTTGGATTTATACATGTGTGTGTGTGTGTGTGTGTGTGTCTTCGCCTTCTGCGAGGCAGTATAGTGCAGCCCCTGTACAATATCTTAAGGTTGGCATGCGTGACCTTTCGTGTTTTCTTATGAATTTACACTTTGAGGAAATCCGGGTGGTGACATTTCAAAAACACCTAGCTCAGTCCAATCACAAACAACTAGCCACAAGCCACAACTACCCCCCCCCCCCCCCCCCCCCCCCCCTGGTACATACTAGAACTAAACTTTGAGGAATTATTTTGGGAATTTATCTGATCAATAGTTTTACAGCTGTTGTCTGCATACAATATCAAATGGATAAAATGTAGCTACGGTGTATCAGTATTCTGAAGTGCATTTGGTTGACTGTACACTCACTTCTGCAGGTTCAGCTGAAAGAACCAATCTATCCTAAACCATGCTGCACCCTAATTGCGTTAGAACCTTTTCGCCTTATCTTTTTTTTGGGGGGGGGTAGAAAATCGCTGACGTAGACACTGGCACGGCGCTGGAGATAATTAACATGGAGTTTAGTAGTGTCCCTTTAAGGTTGGATGAGGAAAGGGTTGGGGAGGGACTATCCTGTAACGGCAACCCATGGTGATGATGGTTGGACTCACCTTACCCACCAGTTCCTCCACGCGGGTTACAGGTTTTCCCTTCTGGTGGCGCAGGGTGGGGGGAGACTGTCCATCCCAGCCAGTCAGCTCCTCAATGCTCTTCAAGTAGAGCAGAGCCTTCAGGCCCAGGCAGTAGTCCTCGATCAGGGTGAAGTCTTGGTTCTGCACCGCACTACAAATCTGGAGAAGATGCATGCAGTGGAATGCATTTGTGTATTCGCTAACACACCCAGACAGTTGTGTCGTTGTATTCATACACACGTGGAGGTACAATTGTGGGAAATATTACGTTTTCACAGTTTTTTTTGCGACAAACTATTGCCAGTAGACACTGGTAGTACACATTGCGGGAAAAAAAAATCTGCCAATACCGACCTTAACATTTTAGTGCCCGCAACTGTATACCCACACACACACACGTACACTAAGCGATGTGTCTGTCACCAGGAGGCTATATTTCTAAGAAGTAGCAGAGAAGACACACAGCCGTATGCAGCCTAATGTGTCAAAACCACCGAGGCTTTCACAGAGGGTGTCATCTATTTATGCTACATTATTTGGTGGCATAATGAGTGTGTTCGCATTTATTTATTTATAAACAGATTTCTGAGGCTCGGACCCCCCCGCTGAGATAATAGGTTTATTTGCTCTAGCAACTTGTTCATTGTATTATATTAGGATTAGGATTTACATGAAGCTTGTTACTGGCAATCTGTTGCCATAGCAGCCGGGGGTATACACAACCAAAGCGTTGGGTAAATTCCTTATTAGGCAGTGACAAAGCTTTGTGTGAAAGAAGATAATGTTTTTGTGTTGGGAAAGGAGAGAGAGGAAGGGATGGAGAGGGGGAGGAGGGACGAGGGAGAGATGACAGAGAGATCGAGAGAGCCGAAAAAGCTCTTTGATGTGATGGCTTCATCTTTCGTAAAAACAAGGAAGTAAAATCCCTGGGAAGGCGATTGGTGTCGATGACGATCACTAATAGACTAATAATCATATAGAATGTAATGCAAGCTTGGAGTTAAATCCTATTAAAAATTGATCAGTGTTGAATATCAGACAAAAGACACATCGACACTAACATGAATGTAACATGAATGTTCCACACTGAGCTGTTCTCAAGACTTGCTTTAGCCCTCATTTCCCTCATGTCCCTGTGTGTGGTTGAATATCCAATAAGTGTGATTATACTGAAAAACAACATACTGACACACAGCTGGGTACCCAGATGTGTAATCCGATCTGTTTGTGCATTTTTATCATTAGTCCTCATTTGTCATCTGACAATAAATGTTAGCACAACCTAACTATATCACAAGTCAACTACAGTACAAGTTGACTTGGTACCTATGACAAACAGATTTAGCTACCAGGCTAGTGGTTAGTGCACTTTAAAAAAAAGAAACCATTTTGATCTTGTCTCATCGCTGCAACTCCTCAACGGGCTCGGGAAGCGAAGGTCGAGTCATGCCAATTGTGCGCCGCCCTATGGGACTCCCGATCACAGCCGGTTGTGATAGTAAGTGCACTTTTTGTTGATGTCTCTGCTTACTTGTAGAACAGAAGCTCCAGCGTGGAGGAACTGCAGGCCTGTCTCGGCTGAGTCGATCCCACCAGTCGCTAGGATGGGGAACCCTGGCAGGGCCCTGCCGATGGCGGATACAGCGCGCAGGGCAATGGGCCGGATGGCATTACCTGTGGAGATGGATCAGAATTCATGTGGAAGGATTAACGAAAAGACTTCCTCTTCAAAAACGCATTCTTAGACCTACCTTTCTTATAGAAGATGAGATTAAACCAAACGCATATGTTGTGTAAATAGCAGAGTTTGTATGTTTCTCAATCTCTCCAGAAATAGATACAGTGTAACATATGAAGAGTACATATGGACAATCATCCAATCTCTATTTCTCACCCACACATGCAGTCATGCAGGCACACACACACACATACATAAACACACACACACACTTGATGTATGCACAAACACACACACGAACGCACACGCACACGCACACACACACACACACACACACACACACACACACACACACACACACACACACACACACACACACACACACACACACACACACACACACACACACAGTGTAAACACACTCCCCAATGGGGTCCAATCCAGGCCACTCTATCATTAGTTGGCTGTCATGGGGTCCCTACAGGATGGGGTTGGCTGTGCTCTGTGATCAGGCAGACAGATGGAGACATTTATCACATTACATTTAACCTGGTTCCCCCACTAGGTTCTCGCTCATTGATCACAGCCTTGTACACATGTATTTGACCAGAGAGGCTCATACGTACACACGCTGGCAACACACAGACACATCCATATATACTTGAACATAACACACACACACGCACGCACACACACACACACACACACACACACACACACGCCCACTAGGTTGACAGATAGAGACAGCACCCTCTCTCTCCTCCCATGCTAAATGATCCTCATTAACTAATGCCAGCCTCTGAAATCGGGATGATGAATTGAATCAAAGCATACATTTTTGCATATTCTCCATGGATGGTTACTTGTATACATATTCATGGCTCTTGCTCTCTCCGCCCTCTTTGTTCCTTGGCGCTTTTACTTTCCTTCTCCTCCTCCTCTTCTCTCCCTCTTACGACTGAAGTCTCCTAAATTGATGCTCTTCTACTTTTGTCTCCCCTCACCCTCTCTGGCAAAAGTCTCCTAAATTGATGCTCTTCTACTTTTGTCTCCCCTCACCCTCTCTGGCTAAAGTCTCCTAAATTGATGCCCTTCTACTTTTGTCTCCCCTCACCCTCTCTGGCTAAAGTCTCCTACAGAAAATGTATGATGGTTCACACTCCCTTTTCAAGCATTTCTTCTTAGGTAAAATATGAAATAGGCAATCATTTTTGGTTAAGGGCCACATCGTGATGTAAAAAATCAGGTGAGTTATTTTAAAACTTATAGGTCCATACAAATTTCTACATAGGCTACTTTCTATCTAGTTTTAGACATGAAAGAGTGGCCTGGAGTCTTTTTTAAACCAAAATATGAATTTCCCAAAACCTCCCGCGGACCAGATTGAATGGGCTCGCGGGCCGGATCTGGCCTGCGGGCCGTTTGTTGCCCACCCTTGCTCAAGAATATACTTCTTCTCTTCCTTTACAACCGAGCGGGGGCCACCTATGTTTTATGTCAGTTGGACTCCAGTCCTTTTTTTCAAATTTGAAAAATCTAATGAGTGTCACTTATGGAGGTCCTCCTGGCCAAAAGTAGAAATGTGTGACCCCCCCACTCCTGGCCCTTTAGGACAATAATGTTCAATGACCCAGTCGAAAGGGAGGGGAGGGAGCTGGACTGCCCCCAGCTAGGGGACTCCTGAGAGTATGGAGCTACAGCCCCAGCCATATACACAAGTTACACCAGGAGAACTACACTATGACAGCTGGTACTTCTTGCATGAAATACTGCCTCAATAGTCTCAATCCTCATTTTGAAATGCAGGCTGCTTTCTTGACCCTGCGACTGGCTCAGAAGGTGTGTTGGCAGCTGAGAAGGAGGGAGGGAACAAGCAGGGAGAAGAGCGGAGGTGAGCCCGCAGAGAGAGAGAGAGAGAGAGAGAGAGAAAGAGATAATCATACTACGCACACACACACTCTAGTATACACACAGGGGCTTTACACCGACAGACTTGAACACACGATAGCGGACTGTAGCTGTAAGGTAATAGCACTGCTTACAAGACAAAGTGTTTATGTGTGTGGGTGCGTGTTACTTACCAGACACTCCTCCGTAGGTGGTGCGCTTGCCCTTGCCGATGCCAGGCCAGGGGGTGCTGTCAGCTTTTAGGCCCATCATTCCAGACACTGTGTTGGTGGCAGTGACTCCATCTGCCCCTCCTATAACAACAAGACCACAATCACTATTGAGCTTGATATTGCTGAAATTCCAGTCATTCAAAAATGGTTGTCTGCTGCGCCTTCCCCTCCACCCCCCATTCTAGAAATACTTCAACCTCCCTTCACATCCTTTCCCAACATGAGGAAAAAAAGGAACAAATGAGAAAAAAGAGGATGGGGGGCAGGGATTTGAAGCTAGGTCTCGTTTCATTTCGGACAGACAACGTCAACAGCCGATTACATTGGATTTCACATAGTCTCACAGTAGGAGTGCTGATCCAGGATTAGGATTCTCCTGTCCACATAATCATATTCATGTCAAAGGCAAAACTGATCCTATATAAGCACTCCTACTCTGAGACTCTGGACTGTCGTTACCTTCGTGTGCAGCCTTCGCAATGTCCACGATGTTGGTGACGTTCGGCGTGAGCTTGGCGAAGAAGGGGATCTTGGCGGTCTGTCTCACCCACCGACAGATGTTCATCACCATCACAGGATCCTATAACAACAGATTCAGGATCAGATTGAGGAAATAAATACAATATTTCACTTCTAGTATAGTATAATAAAGTTGTCCTCTGAAGAGGGGTGTTGCTGGCTCAACATTTTAAAAAGGATGATCTCACCCATTTTTCACGAGTGCTAACTTGTGAAGTTTCGAAAATGTTGACGTTTGAGAGGAATTAGGCCACTAAACCAACCTCCATCTGTTGTAGCATTGAAATGTTTGACAGGTTTTTGCAAATATACCATTTTTGTCATAATGTAAGCACGCACACGCACAAACACGCACGCACACACAGCTCTGTCTGAGTTCCTCCTTTAAGCTCTGATGGGAAAGAAAAACACTGTTGTGTCCATACAGGTTCCTTCAAAGACCCTGCAGCTCCACTGTTGCATTTTCATAGCAGCTCAGTTGCTCTTTCTCCCTCTGTCTTCCTCCTCCTCTCTCTCCCTCTCTCTCTACCTCTCTCTCTACTTACTACCTTCTTGCCCTTTGTGCTGTTTCTGTGCCCAATAATGTTTGTACCATGTTTTGTACTGCTACCATCTTGTGCTTCTGCCATGTTGGGTTGCTACCATGTTGTTGTCATGTTGTGTTGCTACCATGCTGCGTTGTCATGTGTTGCTGCCATGCTCTGTTGTTGTCTTAGGTCTCTCTACTTAGTGTTGTGTTGTCTCTCTTGATGTATGTTTTGTCCTATATTTTAATTTCATTTATTTTTTATTTTTAATCCCAGCCCCCGTCCCTGTAGGAGGCCATTTGCCTTTTGGTAGGCCGTCATTGTAAATAAGAATTTATTCTCAACTGACCTGCCTAGTTAAATAGAGGTTAAATAAAAAATAAAACGTTTATCAAACTCCTCTCTCTCTCTACTTTTCTCTCTACCTCTCTCTCTCCCTCTGCCTCTCTGTCTACCCCTCTCTCTCCCTCTCTCTACCTCTCTCTCTACCGCTCTCCCTTCCTTATTTCTGCCTCCTCCCTCTCTCTTTCTTTGCACCCTTTCTCAGGACACAGTTCTACTTGTTGGCACATACTGTTCACCCATTGGCAGTGGTATTTTGTTCTCCTGTGTTAACTGAAGTGAGATTGATGATGGCTGAGCCATATCCCCAAGGTACTGTGGTAAAGGCTGCCTGTCTGTCCACACCAAAGTTATTGACAACCTTGTTAAAGATGAGCAATCATGACTGTATAACATAAATAATTAAAATACTGAGTTGTTTTGTATGCAAAAAAAGGGGGAAATGATATTACTTCATACTAATACAATTGCTCAAAGAAAGACAAGTAATATTTTTTTTTCTCAAAAAGGTAAGGGTCAAAATAATTGACAACCCTAAAGATTCTTATAAATAAAGTAGTCAAAAGTTTGGTATTTGTGACCCATTTCAGGAAACTAGGCGTAGTTCCTCGTCACTACTTCACAGGAGAGCCATTTGAACGTAACCTTTTTTTAAATGATCAAAATGCGTTCTTTGGCAGAAATGCCATCTTGAACATGTGAACTTTCATGTGCCTTAATAACAAACTTGTATGCCATCTGTAAATACAAATACAATTGTTAAATTACGAGCCTAGTTGTTTTAGCCACAGAAAAAAGTAATCAACCTTACCGCTAGCCATGATTGGCTGAACATGGCGAGAGATGACTTTGGATTGGTCTGCCCTATAGCACGCTTCTGTCTATTTGAGCAGGTCAGTATGAGTAGGTAATCCTATCTAAAAATACTTGTAAAAAATGTATTGCGTAGTAAAACTGCATAAGTGTTGCTCTCCACTTTCTGGAAGACCGAGTTTTGAAATCTGTGGAATTATAGTATGATAGCTTAGGAGATGGAGAAAACACCTGTCTCCGGATTACATCTTCAACTAAGGGCAACCATGTCATCCGACAGGAAACATGTCTGTCCATGACGGGTAAGATAGTCTAGCTAGCTACATGTTCATATATTACACATTTCTAATTTTGACAGAAAAGGGGTTTCATTTCAAGTTAAAGTGTACTGTTAGCTAGCTAACGTTAGCTGGCTGGCTCGCTAGCTAACGTTACGTGTATGATCTCATTATTCATATCTCAGAGCCATTTGCTTGGCTAGTTATAGCCTAATGTTAGCTAGCTAACATTGAACCTGGTTGGTTAGCTATCTGCAGATTTGTGCAGTGTAGTAATGTCATGAGTTGGGATTATGGTTCATTGTTTAGCTATCTACATGTCTTAACAAAACACTCCACTATGCAAGCAACCATTTCAGGTGAGTTCAATTTCAGAGCACTCTCGTCTGAGTGTGCCAGAGCGCAGAATAACTGATGAATTTACGAATGCTCAACACCCGTTGAATATGGCTGGAGTCAGTAAACATTGGCAAAAAAAGCATAACTAAATTGTTGCCTGCAGCACAGTTACAGTCACCAACGCTCTGGATAACATGAAAACAGCCTAACTAACTCTGCTAGGTCGAGTAAAATGGTCAGAGTTTGGGTGGGGGCTAAAGATTAAGAGGATGTGAACGATGCGGAATGGGTGTAGACAAAGAAGAGCCCTCCAGTTGGCACCAAAACATTCAAAGGCCATTTTCTCAAAAGTGAGGTTACAAGTTTATCAACTTTTAGCTGCCGCATGCATCCCTTAAGTATGTAAAAAAAAGCACCATTTAAAATATTGCTACATAAGACCGAATCAAGGCGGTCGGTCACATATTCCTAGCATGCAGTGACTACTTGTTTGATGCATTTGCCGTTTGTTTAAGTTTTGTTTCAGATCATTTTCTTCCAGCGGAATATGCTTTTAGGGCCTCTCGAGTGGCGCAGCAGTCTAAGGCATTGCATCACAGTGCTAGAGGCGTCACTACAGTTCAATCCCGGGCTGTATCACAACCTGCCGTGATCGGGAATCCCATAGGGCGGCGCACTATTGGCCCAGTGTCGTCCGGGTTAGGGGACGGTTTGGCCGGGGGGGGCTTTACTTGGCTCATTGTGCTCTAGCGAATCCTTGTGGCGGGCCGGGCGCCTGCAGGCTGACCTCGGTCGTCTGGTGAACGTTTCCCCTGACACATTGGTGCGGCTGGCTTCCCGGGTTAAGCGGGTGGATGTTAAGAAGCGCGGTTTGGTGGGGCATGTTTCGGAGGACACGTGACGCAATGAGACAGGATCGAAATTGGGGAGAAAAAGGCTGTAAAAAAATGAATCAATATTTTTTTTTAACACTTCCCCATTAAATGTGGATGCTACCATGGTTATGGATAATCCTGAATGAATTGTGAAAAATTATGAGTTACAAAGGGACAAAGATCATAACCACAAGACATGCTATCCTCCTCTGTTATTGGTAAGAGTTTAGCATGTTAGCATGTCTTCGGGGTATGATATTTGATCTTTTTTTATAGTGATTGGTGCCACTATTATTATAGTGACTCAATCTGTGTTTGTGATACTTGTATATGGCAATGTGATTAGCCTGAGGTAGCATTTGTCCGTTGAAACCATTAAAATCTGGGTGATGCACAGCATACTAAACAGCTATTTAACAGTGCAGGTCTTCTGCCCAACGAGAGCCTTTCTCTGTGGTTCTCTAAGTGTGAACTCTGTTCCGCTGTGTGTGTATGTGATCATTAGTGTATACGTGTGCGAATACACTTATATTTGTGTGTGTGTGTGTGTCTGTGTTTGTGTGTCCACCAGAGTGGGTCGTGGGAGGGATGTGGGCGGCATGTGTTTTTAACAAGGCTGGCAGCGAAACACAAATGAGAAAGCCTGACTGGGGGAAGAAACTGGAATGTATATGGATGGGAAAAACTGAGTGATGGAGAGAACACAAGTGAAAGAGGGAGAATGGATGATTTTATTGTCGATTGTAATGTATTATTCAACATGGGATCATGCAAATAAAGCTTCTTTGAATTTGAATGGCAAGTGTGAATAAAAGTTAACAAATACACTGAGTGTACAAAACATTAGGAAGGATTTTTACGCCTTGAGACAATTGAGACATGGATTGTGTATGTGTGCCATTTAGAGGTTGAACAGGCAAGACAAAAGATTGAAGTGCCTTTGAACGGGGTATGGTAGTAGGTACCAGGTGCACCGGTTTGATTGCAATGCTGCTGGGTTTTTCACACTGAACAGTTTCCTGTGTGTATCAAGAACGGTCCACCACCCAAATTGACACAACTGTGGGAAGCTTTGGACTCAACATGGGCCAGCATCCCTGTGGAACGCTTTTGACACCTTGTAGAGTCCATGCCCCGACGAATTGAGGCTGTTCTGAGGGCAAAAGGTGCAACTCAATTTTTTTGGGGTGCACTCAGTGTATATGGCAAGAAACAGAAAATGAGAGATGAAGGAGGGATAGGAATCGAGAGAAAGGAAGAGGAAGGGAGAGAGAGGGTAAACAGTGTAAATAGCTATGTCAACAGCTGGAGTAATGACAGAGGATTGACAGATCAGGGGAAGAAACAGCCTTTCATGTCCATAATGTGTAGGGATGTTGGAGAATGGGGTGCATCTGCAGTTTGCGAGAAGAAAGGAATAGGTGTGTGTGTGTGTGTGCGTGCGTGCGTGCGTGCGTGCGTGTGTGTGTGTGTGTGTGTGTATAAAAAACACTAGTAAGCCTGTCCTGGAAGGCTAAGACTGTGTGTGTTTTAACAGATGATGTGGTAAGAACCTAATGTCCTCACAGAAGGGTGTGATGCTGGTCTGTGAAGCAGGCACACACACTCACACGCACACTCCTGTGACAGCTTATAAAATACTTTGGGCTGCAAGTGTGTGCTGCAAGTGTGTGTGCAGCAACCAAAGCCCCTGGCCTGCGAGGACCTCTCTCAGCAATGTGGATGTAAAGTACTGCCTCCTGCACCAACCTCCCTTTAGGCCTCCCCTAACTCATCATACCCCTCCCACACGCCACACAAGCCCAGAGAGAGGTGTCCTCCTTGGGAGAGCTTTACATTTTTGATCCAGTGCAGCCTGCATGGGCCAATATGACATATGCTTCCCTTTGTCTCTTTTACAGGGTGGTGGGTGGTGCGGTGAGGCCCAGGAAGACCATCTCGTGGTGTTGAGGGACATTAAGTGCCACTGTATATCAACGGCTCCATAAAAAAAGAGCCTGTGCAGCAAGGCAATAGCTCTGATCCTCGGGCACATCGTCTACTTTTGATCTCGGGGGGGCTTTTGTTTCGGTTTTAACACAATACTTCAATGTGACTCCTGTATTGAGGGAAAGGCCCATCAAAGTGACTGGGGCAGAAGTAAAAGATGGTTTCCTTGCACTGAGCTGGAGAGGGATCTATCCGCGCAGAACAAAGCATAGATCGAATAGAGGAGGGGGGATAGAGTTTTGGAGGCTTTGTGGGCTATGCCTTCAGAGGAGAGGGAAAGGGAATAACAGGAGAATGAGAAGCACGACCATGGACAGCTCCTAGGCCTTCAGAGGAGAGTGAGAGGGAATCGCAGGAGAATGAGAAGCATGACCATGGACAGCTCCTAGGCCTTGGGGAAGGCAATATGAAGGCATGGTTTTGTATGTAACTATGTACTGCTTTCTTTCTTGGGCCGAGGCTGTGATACCTTTAATTATATGTGTGTGTATACCGTGTGTGTATGCATATGTGTGTGTCTGCACTCAGTACACTATATATGTGTGTATATTCTGTGTGGGGGATGTAGTATCAGTGGACACACACACACACACACACACACACACACACACACACACAGAGACAGAGAGAGAGATATGTTTATTGGACTGCTGATGGAGAAGCGTGCCACAGCCAGCCCCTCTCCCCGTGAGGATCACTAATTTGTTTTCTAAAATTAAAACTGACCTGGGGGCTGTGGTTAATGGCCACGGACATAACACATTAAAGTAGCACACGTCTCCAAAACCCACAAAACTAACTCATTTCAGTTATCTATATTTTCTCTATTCTTATCTATCTACATTTGAAGTCGGAAGTTTACATACACCTTAGCCAAATACATTTCAACTCAGTATTTCACAATTCCTGACATTTAATCCTAGTAAAAAATTCCTGTTTTAGGTCAGTTAGGATCACCACTTTATTTTAAGAATGTGAAATGTCAGAATAATCGTAGAGAGAATGATTTATTTCAGCTTTCATTTCTTTCATCACATTCCCAGTGGGTCAGAAGTTTACATACACTCAATTAGTATTTGTTAGCATTGCCTTTAAATTGTTTAACTTGGGTCAAACGTTTTGGGTAGCCTTCCACAAGCTTCCCACAATAAGTTGGATGAATTTTTGCCCATTCCTCCTGACAGAGCTGATGTAACTGAGTCAGGTTTGTAGGCCTCCTTGCTCGCACATGCTTTTTCAGTTCTGCCCACAAATTGTCTATGGCATTGAGGTCGGGGCTTTGTGATTGCCACTCCAATACCTTGACTTTGTTGTCCTTAAGCCATTTTGCCACAACTTTGGAAGTATGCTTGGGGTCATTGTCCATTTGGAAGACCCATTTGCGACCAAACTTTAACTTTAACTGATGTCTTGAGATGTTGCTTCAATATATCCACATAATTTTATTTTCTCATCATGCCATCTATTTTGTGAAGTGCACCAGTCCCTCCTTCAGCAAAGCACACCCACAACATGATGCTGCTACCTCCGTGCTTCATGGTTGGGATGGTGTTCTTCGGCTTGCAAGCCTCCCCCTTTTTCCTCCAAACATAACGATGGTCATTATGGCCAAACAGGTCTATTTTTGTTTCATCAGTCCAAAGGACATTTCTCCAAAAAGTACAGTCTTTGTCCCCATGTGAAGTTGCAAACCGTAGTCTGGCTTTTTGGAGCACTGGTTTTGGAGCAGAGGCTTCTTCCTTGCGGAGCAGCCTTTCAGGTTATGTCAATATAGGACTCGTTTTTACTGTGGATATAGATAATTTTGTACCTGTTTCCTCCAGCATCTTCACAAGGTCCTTTGCTGTTGTTCTGGGATTGATTTGCACTTTTCGCACCAAAGTACGTTCATCTCTAGGAGACAGAATGTGTCTCCTTCCTGAGTGGTATGACGGCTGCATGGTCCCATGGTGTTTATACTTGCGTATTATTGTTTGTACAGATGAACGTGGTACCTTCAGGCGTTTGGAAATTGCGCCCAAGGATGAACCAGACTTGTGGAGGTCTACAATTTTTTTTCTGAGGTCTTGGCTGATTTATTTTGATTTTCCCATGATGTCAAGCAAAGAGGCACTGAGTTTGAAGGTAGGCCTTGAATTGTGATACAGTGGATTATAAGTGAAATAATCTGCCTGTAAACAATTGTTGGAAAAATGACTGGTGTCATCCATAAAGTAGATGTCCTAACCGACTCGCCAAAATACAGTTTGTTAACAAGAAAGTTGTGGAGTGGTTGAAAAATAAGTATTAATGACTCCAACCTAAAAGTATGTAAACTTCCGACTTCAACTGTATGTTGTAGTCTTAATAACATCCACAGGCCTAGCCAGCGTAATGATATAATTGTGGTTCTAGTCTTTGTAAGATCTTAAATTGGTGCCACCTCCAGCAGTGAGCTCTGTTTTCAGATGGTAGCTTTTTAATAGGTCATTCCCTGTAGTTAGTTTCTGTAGCATAGCTTTTGTGCTGGGAGGTCAAAGCTTATTGTTAGCATTCCTGGAAGATGTACCAGCAAAGCAGCCGTAATCCCATGCTTATGTGTCATTAAATAATTTATCTTGCATTGTCTTAGAATCTGAAAAAGATGTCATCCTGTGTGTGTGTGTGTGTCTCCCTCTCTCTCTGCGCCTATATGTGTGTGGCCACTGTCGGTGTGATTAAATGCTATTTCCTTGCTTTAGTTCACGCAGAGGTTACCTGCCAGGAGGCAGAGGCCTGTGATTAGCCTTGTGTCCTTACAGAGGGGGGATCCACACACAGTGCGGTGCCCCCTGCAGTGCTCATCATAATTTATGAGCACTGCAGGGGGCACAATGGTTCTGTCTCGTGTTTAAAGGGAAACAGGCCCAAGTCCCCTGGCGATCGTAAACTGCCAGGGTAAGAAGGCGGCAGATGGAGGAAATCAAGTCAAATCGCAGCATTGCTGTTAGAAAAGCCACCAAGTGCTACATTTGTGGTAGTGATTTGATTTTTTTTGGTTAAGGCCCATTTTGGGGATTTTGACACATTTGTTTAAATCATTTTAATCTGTAACTTTTAAGGGTTTATTACAAGATGAGTGTATGTATTCATCAGAGTGTTTCTCTGAATCTAAAGTGGAATTCTGTAAGAAATATTTTTGGGGTGTAACAAAATTGTATTTTCAAAGCAATTGGCTATGTGTATTGAGTGCATATTAAAGAATGGCGAACGATCGACCCAGGACAGAAAGAGTTGGATGTGGTTCAGCCGTGTTCCACGAGGAATTTAAAGGTCTAAGTAATGAAATGGTTTTGCCAGAGTGTGTGACACTGGTGGAGTGTGTGTGTCAGTGTGATGGTAGATACCTGTCCACAGGCCAGTCCCATGCCCCTTTCTCCCATTCCATGGGGACAGGAAAGGTTGAGCTCCAGTGCATCCGCCCCGGAGTCCTAGACAGAAAAACACACACACAACCATCAGCTGCGTCTGCATCGATGTCAATGGGACATTCAGTGACAATTCGACTTAAGAGTGGAGATTAGGGTTCTCCCTGATGTGATTTCTGTGTGATAAAAGGAAACAAGGGAACATCCCAGCTCGGTTCCCAAGAGTTGTTTTGAGTACATTTTACTGTGACATGTTAAAATCTTCGCATAGCATAAATGATGACTACCGAACATAACAGTTCTCAAGTACCTGTCATGCCATCTGCAAAGAGACAAGTAAAGAAACGACACGACACATCTACATTAGTACCAATGGCGACAGAAATAAAAAACACTGCATGCATGAGCACGGGGATACCGCAGAAAAACACATTTCAAAGACAGACTCAACTGAGATGCGAACCGAGCATTGCAAAGGGAAAGCGAGTGCCTAACACCTTTTAAAAAAAAAAAACACTCTTAAAATAGCTGTGGAAACTTGTTGTTGACACGTCAAAGAAGCTATAAAATAATGGTGCTGGTGGATGGGATGGGAGAGGAGAAATGGGTAGCGGTGGTTCATGGGAGGAAGGAGAGTAAGAAATAAGCCATTCAACAGGCAATTACACTGTGGAGAAGCGTTCTGACAATGAATCAAAATGGCGGAAGCATCGGTACGATTTCCAGAGACCCTTTATTTCTCAGTCCCATCCAGCATGCTTGCAGAATGTCAGGCCAGCACAATCTATGGCCTTCCTCACAACTGACAGCCATTAGAGAGCAAGAATGAATAATAAGGGTTTTAGCCGTTCTAAAGGAGAAGGGAGAGAGAGTGGTTGGATAGCTGGGTATAGCTATTTATCATAGTCAGCTTTCAGGAGAGGTCGCTGGGGGGGCATGTTGGTCGTATGGACCTCAAACTAAACTCCATGGTTAATTAAGCTAAATGGATGGGAGAGGGGAATGTAATTGAGCCAAAAAGCAGAGGAGAGAGGACAGTTTTCCTAAAAGGGGCTGGCGGATTTCCTAAAAGCGTGCTTTCATCTTTCTCTGTGGGGGAGGGCCTATTTTTGAAAACGGAGGGCAATGAGTAACAAAGTCTGTATACCTGTGGGTCATCGTTCAGGCAAACATAAAACATTGACTGTTCTTATGGACTTGCTCATGCCAAAAATAATTGTGTGAAAGACAGCATTGCTGCATCATTTGATCGCCTGCCACCCCTAACATTTCCACATACACTAAGTCATTAATGTTGACTAGTTGGTACACCCTGTGGCCGTGAGCTCACCTGATTGCGCCAGTCAACGTAAATGGCATCAGACAGCCTTGGATAGTGCTAAACATTAGACATCAACATTCTAATAACCAAGACAATAGAAGGAAGGGAAGCGCTGCTAGGGTGCACAACAGTATGGCTTGGGAGATAGAAGGTGCTCTTTGGTAAAAGGGGTTAATTGGTAATCAAAAAACAAAGAGGACCAAGGCACTCCTCGTATCCTTAAAATGCTTTTATTTGTATGGCATGTCGAATGGAAATCGAGATTTTAGAACTCGTCTTCGTCAGGGAGTACAACGACTGTCTTGGTCCTACTCACATGTGACCTTGGCGTACAAAGACAGTTACCACTGAATTAACAAACGTTTCTCCATTGGCACAAGTGAGCCCTACTGTCTGGTGTCACACAGTACGTCTACGTTGAGTTCTCTGAAAGGCTCCGATTCACTGCTCTTCATCTTTACGCATTAAGTTTAAGCTGTCCAGAATGATGGACGCTGTGTGTGTTTGTGTCTGTTTATGTTTGTCTGTGAGAGCAGGTGTATCTCATTTTGCCTGTGAACATCTCAGGGCTCTGCAGATACGCTCCACTTCAGAGCCAGAGGCCTCCACACGCACGCCCGCATGCCCGCACGCACGCACGCACGCACGCACACACACACACACACACACACACACACACACACACACACACACACACACACACACACACACACACACACACACACACACACACACACACACACACACACACACACACACACACACACAGCTCATTTATTAGGGCTGACGTTAACTTCGACAGAGTTTAAGTACCCCAGCTTGATCAAAGCTAAACTAGCCCTCACTATCGAAAATGTTATCACATCAAGGCTGCTTTGATAGACAATTAATCTGGGAAAATAAAAAGCATTTTTGAATGAATTCAAGGCTGACATTAATAAAGGCCTCTTCAGTTGGAGAGACTCAAAGCTGAAAGACAGTTTGAGTAAGTCTTGTTGGAGAATATCTGTTTGAGGCCTGCTGGCAACAGTACAGCCCCTTACCAGCCCATAAGCTCTAGTGGTTAGCAACAGCCTCACCAGGAGTAAGAGTCTGGCCATGATAGGCATAACTCACCTCTGTAGGATGTCAAGTGCTTTATAGCTAGCTAACAGTCCCATGTTGGAGGGAATCCATCCGTTACAGTTTTTCTCAATCACATACAAGCAATTGTTGGATCTGTGTTGAGACGTACAACGGAACGGCGATGATCAAATGCTCAAATACATTTTCAGAACTTCTGATCTTGCCTTAGTACCTGACTTGCATATCTTAGACCACATTTAGCAAAACTTGAAATACAAATGTTCTCGGTGAACACAAAATTCACTGTTGAGTGTTTGGTTCACAGAATATAAACACGTTGTTTTCACCAGAAGAGAAACGTGTGAAATTATGTTCTCTGTTTCCAGTGCAGTAGTATCAGTAAATGCTACTGCACAAAATTCTAAATCACCCCGTCAGTATCACACTATGTACAATATATGGAAAGATCTAGGCATTGGGGACTGTCTAATTGTTTGCATTTTTTATAATATTGGGGGCACGCAGAGATTGAAGTTGGGTTACTCCTAAGTCATCAGATTCAACACTGTGACCTTCTAAGCTTTACGTAGGTGTGGATTAAGGCCTGTACAGTGCCTTCGGAAAGTATTCAGATCCCTTGACTTTTTCCACATATTGTTACGTTACAGCCTTATTCTAAAATGTATTAAATGAAACAATTCCTCATCAATCTACACACAATACAGCCTAAACGAAAAAGCGAAAACAGGTTTTTAGAAATGTTTGCAAAAACAGAAATACATTATTTACATAAGTATTCCGACCCTCTGCCGTGAGACTCAAAATTGAACTCAGGTGCATCCTGTTTCCATTGATCATCCTTGAGATGTTTCTACAACTTGATTGGAGTCCACCTGTGGTAAATTCAATTAATTGGATATTATTTGGAAAGGCACACACCTGTCTATATAAGGTCCCACAGTTGACAGTGCATGTCAGAGCAAAAACCAAGCCATGACCAAGGAATTATCCATAGAGCTCCGAGACAGGATTGTGTCGAGGCACAGATTTGCAGAAGGGTACTGAAAAATGTCTGCAGCGTTGAAGGTCCCCAAAAACACAGTGGCCATCCATCATTCTTAAATGGAAGAAGTTAGAAACCACCAAGACTCTTCCTAGAGCTAGCCGTCCGTCCAAACTGAGCAATCGGGGGAGAAGGGCCTTGGTCAGGGAGGTGACAAAGAACCCGTTGGTCACTCTGACAGAGCTCCAGGGTTCTTCTGTGAATATGGGAGAACCTTACAGAAGGACTACCATCTCTGCAGCACTCCACTAATCAGGCTTTTAAGGTAGAGTGACCAGACGAAAGCCACTCCTGAGTAAAAGGCAAATGACAGCCCGCTTGGAGTTTGCCAAAAGGCACGTAAAGACTATCAGACCGTGAGAAACAAGATTCTCTGGTCTGATGAATCCAAGAATTGAACTCTTTGGCCTGAATGCTAAGCGTCACGTCTGGAGAAAACCTGGAACCATCCCTACGGTTGTAATAGTCTGGGTGTAGCTGGTGCAGAGGAGTTTGGCACAGGACAGCAGAGATGCGTAACACAAGTAACTTTACTCAAATATTCCAATAACATGTCGTAATACCGAGCCCACAATAACGGACCGAACATACATAAAACAATCACGCCCAAAAACCATGGGGAAAACAGAGGGTTACATAATAAACATGTAATTGGGGAATTGAGACAAGGTGTGTAAAACAAAGACAACAAACAAATGGAAAATGAAGAGTGGATCGGCGATGGCTAGAAGGCCGGTGACGCCAACCACCAAACGCCGCCCGAACAAGGAGAGGGACCGACTTTGGCGGAAGTCGTGACAACGGTGAAGCATGGTGGTGGCAGCATCATGCTGTAGGGATGTTTTTCAGTGACAGAGACAGGGAGACTTGTCAGGATTGGGGGAAGGATGAATGGAGCAAAGTGCAGAGAAATCCTGTTTTTGCTTTGTCATTATGGGGTATTGTGTGTAGATTGATAAGGGAAAAAACTATTTAATCAATTTTAGAATAAGGCTGTAACGTAAACAAAATGTGGAAAGCCTACAAAAAAATTAGCAAACCAGCCTTTGTATTGAATACATAGAATTGGATTGTGATGATGCTGATGAATGAATCCTGCAATCAATGTGCAGGAATAATATTTGATTTGATGTGTATGAAATTGTTCGGTGAAATATGCATTAAAGAAGTGTAATTGACCATAATTCTGCACCTTGGGATAGTTGTACTTCCAATTTTTATCATAATTATTTAGTGACTGCAAAATCTAGTAGGATTTTCAAAAGACATACTAACTTTCTGTTTGGTCTGCTTGGACTGAAGAGATAAGTATGGTGCATCTACATCTGTATTGCTTGCTGTTTCTGTATAAGCACTTTGTGACAACTGCTGATGTAAAAAGAGCTTAAAAATACATTTGATTGATTGATTGAGTGATTGGTTGTGTTAATCTTGTTAAGACAACCAATCTTGTTCTTTCGATTAATGTACTTGCAATTTTTATTATATTATATGGTTTTGATGAATGTATTTATATTGAGAGAAATCAACAACATTTTGAAAACGCATTTACTGTTTTGCCAAAGGCCACAGAGTTCTATGTCTTGTGAAAATTGTCAACATTGTTCCAAAAAATGCTTTAATGAGATTGAGAAAAACTGTAAATGTGTGTCAAGTGTGCTACCTCTCCGGCCTCTAGGTCACTAGGCTGCTCGTTATGGCGCACACCTGTCACCATCGTTATGCGCACCTGCATGTCATTAGACTCACCTGGACTAATCACTTCCCTGATTATCTTCCTTATATATGTCACTCCCTTTGTTTTCTTCCCCAGCCGTAATTGTTTCTGTTTCAGTTTCATGTCTGTGCGTTGTTCGTGTTTCTTGTTTTGTATTATGTTTTTATTTATTTATGAAATGATTCACTCACAGAACTTGCTTCCCGACTCCCAGTGCACACATTACAATGTGACTCGTGTCGTTTTAGGAAACTAGGCGTATGTTGCAAGTCATCACTTCACAGGAGAAGCACTTGAACATAACGTAAAAAAAAAAATCTAAATGCGTTTTTCGTCAGAAATACATTCTGGAACATGTGAACTATCATGTGCCTTAACAAGAAACTTGTATGCCATCTGTAAATACAAATACAATTGTTAAATTGCGAGCCTAGTTGGTTTAGTCATGGAAAAAGTCAGGAACCTTCCCGCTAGCCATGATTGGCAGAGATAATGGATGGGCTGGACATGCCAAGAGATGAGGTCAGATTGGTCAGCCATGTAGCACGCTTTTGTTTATAACATGAGCTGGTCAGTATGTGTAGGTAATCCTTTCTAACGCAGCGTTTAAAAAAAAAAATATCACCTAGTAGAACTGCATAAGTGTTGCTTTAAACTTTCTGAAGGACCAAGTTTTGAAATCAGTGGAATGCCCGGTGGAAATTGAGTATGATAGCTAAGGAGATGGAGAAAATTCTGGCGTTTGATTGCAAATATGCAGAGGGATTCGGAAAGAGAACATAGAAGGCTGTTGTATGAAACCTGTCTCCAGATTATATCTTCAAACTAAGGACTACCATGGTATCCGTGACAGAGAGGAAGAAGTGTCCAGCCATGGAAGATAGTCTAGCTAGCTACATTTTCAGATATTATACATTTCTAATTTTGTCAGAATTTTTTTTTTATTTTAAGTTATTAAAGCATACTGTTAGCTGGCTGGCTCGCTAGCTAATGTTATGTGTATGAACTGTGTATTAATATTATTCGTATCTCAGAGCCATTTGCATTACTAGTCAGCCTAATATTAGCTTGCTAACATTGGTAAGCTACCTGCAGATTCATGCAGGGTAGTAATGTCATGAGTTGGGATTATGGTTAATTATTTAGCTAGCTATCTAGCTAGCTAACATTTTTTTTTTTTCTCCCAGGTAAATTGACTGAAAACACGTTCTCATTTACAGCAACGACCTGGGGAATAGTTACAGTGGAGAAGTCGGGGATGAACGAGCCAATTGTAAACTGGGGATTGAACCTGGATTGAACCTGGTTGGTTAGCTACCTGCAGATTCATGCAATGTAGTAACGTTATGAGTTGGGATTATGGTTCATTCTTTAGCTAGCTAGCTAGCTACATGTTTAAACAAAAGACTCCACTATGCAAGTAACCAGTTCACTACACCTTCTGTATCCTGTGCATGTGACAAATAAACTTTGATTTTATTTGACGTAGTATGTGTTTACCAGAGACAGTAATGTGAAGAACATGACCTGCACCAAAGTCAAATTAGGATATAACATTAGGCCAGAGAGTATCCAAGTTAAAAAAATTCTCCGGAAGAATGTCCTGCTTTTGTTTCGTCACACTCACAACCATAAATTATTTTCTGTAATTGGCTCGCCATTAACTTGTAAATAATGATCTTTTGTGAGTTTATTTTCCTGTAATAATGAAGGCAAATGAGCGAAAGTGAAGATGTTGTCAGCTATATGATATGGTCATTATTTGAACTGGCAAGCCTGCTAACTTAACATTAGCTAGTTAACTAACAAGCTAGAAACGAACCCAAAGATAGTTTAGAAGGTTGCTTTTAGTTGCATGGTTTGCTAGGTTGACATATACAGTACTCCATTCATTCTTAGAGTTTATTGGTGTTAAAATACACTAGTTATGCTATTTTGGACCACCAGGCTGCTGATGTCATGTATTTATACTTTTTCATAAGGACAACGATAAGTTTGATGTCAGACGACAATAGTATGTTTATGATGTCATTGCGACAACTGTCAATAGACATATTATAAACCAGCCTTTAGTCTTGAAATCGTTGGTTGTTCGGTACATGCCTCATGTGAATCCGGAGCAAAGGCTGAACGGGTGTAGATAAAAAGTGAAGTTACAAGTTTATTAACTTTCAAAGCAGAATTACTTTCCCATTGTTCCTCAACTGTAGTGTATGATATACCATTTTCCATTTTCTAGCTGTCTGTACTTTTATCCAAAAAACACCATTTCAAATTTTGCTACATAAGACCGAATCGAGCCACAAACACCATTCCCTAGCAATGAAATACTGTGCCACTACTACTACTATTATCAATCACCACAGTGGATTTAGCATGCTTGATGCAAACACAACAGTGTTGGTTTCACATCAATAACCACGAGTTCAATAGGGCTATGTGAGGTGACAGAGCAAAGCTGAGAAGGAACGATAGAATAAAAGATAGATTTCAGAGGCAAACATCCACATCGGAGGAGAAAATGAATAACATTTATTTTATTTTATGATTTCTTTCTTTCTCTTTCTTACACTCCCTTACTCTTTCTCTCTCTCTCCTTTCTCTCTCACTCTCCCCCTCACTCTCTCCCCTACTCTCTTCCCCCCCTTCTCTCCCTCATCTTTCTCCATCTCCCTCCCTCCCTCACTCACTCACTCAAATTCTCCCTCCCCTCTCCCTAAAATTATGTATTTTTTTTACATTGGATAAAAATGAACTCTGAAACATTGTTCCAAAAAATGCTTGTATGTGATTGAGATAAACTGTAAATACCATTCCCTAGCAATGAAATACTATGCCACTACTACTACTATTATCAATGATCACAATGTTTTTAGCCTTCCTGATGCAAACACAACAGTGTTGGTTTCACATCAATAACCATGAGTTCAATAGGGCTATGTGAGGTGACAGAGCAAAGGAACGACAGAAGAAATGAAAAAAACATTTTATGATTTATTCCCTCTCTCCATTACTCTCTCTCTCTCTCCATTACTCTCTCTCTCTCTCTTTATCTCTCTCTCTCTCTCTCTCTCCATTACTCTCTCTCTCTCTCCATTACTCTCTCTCTCTCTCTTTATCTCTCTCTCTCTCTCTCTCTCCATTACTCTCTCTCTCTCTCCATTACTCTCTCTCTTTCTCTCTCTCTCTCCATTACTCTCTCTCTCTCTCCATTACTCTCTCTCTCTCTCCATTACTCTCTCTCTCTCTCCATTACTCTCTCTCTCTCTCTCTCTCTCCATTACTCTCTCTCTCTCTCCATTACTCTCTCTCTCTCTCCATTACTCTCTCTCTCTCTCCATTACTCTCTCTCTCTCTCCATTACTCTCTCTCTCTCTCTCTCTCCATTACTCTCTCTCTCTCTCTTTATCTCTCTCTCTCTCTCCATTACTCTCTCTCTCTCTCCATTACTCTCTCTCTCTCCATTACTCTCTCCCTCTCTCCATTACTCTCTCTCTCTCTCTTTAACTCTCTTTCTCTCCCTCTCTCCATTACTCTCTCTCTATCTCTTTATCTCCCTTTCTCTCCCTCTCTCCATTACTCTCTCTCTCTCTATCTCTCTTTCTCTCCCTCTCTCCATTACTCTCTCTCTCTCTCTCTCTCTTTCGGTGCATGCTGGGAGTTTTTTGGAGTTTGAGTGTTTGGTGTGGAAAGCTCTATCCTAACTAACTTTCTTGATTATTTTATTTACATGTTATTTTCTATGGTGGAGGGTTAATTAAATATTTGTTTTAGCGGTATCCAAAGTTTTTTTTTCAAAGTTAGGGTGGAAGAGGACAGAGTAACTTTCCTGGGGGTTGGAAGGTGTAGTGTGCGCAATGGCTTCTCAGCCTAGCGCGGAGGAGACGCTGTCGATACAGCATGGATTCAGGTGTGTTCCTGAGAACGGAGTTAAGGTGGAGGAGGTTCTGCTCGCGGTCGGTGAACAGGTAGGAGCTGAGTTTATACATTCTGCTTCTAGAATGAACAAAGCTGTGGTTGTGTTCATGAAAAGGGCTAATTTGGTCGGTAGGCTAATTGCTAGCGGAATATTTGTAAGGGATGTGTTGGTGTCAATTTCACCTCTCTCTACCCCTTCAACAAGAGTTGTAGTGGCAAATTTGCCTCCGTTTATTACGGATGATCAAATTAGGAAAGAGCTGAGTCGTTTTGGTAAGTTTGCTAGCGGTTTCCGTGTACTGTCAGCAGGTTTTCAGGCAGATGCCGTTAAGCACGTTGTTTCGTTCAGGAGGCAAGTGTTTATGTTTCTGAACAATAATGAGCAACAGCTAAATGTGCATTTTAAAGTGAGGCATGGGGAGGGGCTCTATGCCGGTTTTGCCAGCACAGATAGTCTACGGTGTTTTGAATGTGGGGATTTGGGGCACAAGAGTTTTGCGTGCCCACATAAAGGCCATAGACAAGGTGAGGGTACAACGGCAGGTGGGGGAAATCGAGGTCAAAATGCAGGGGGTAAGGAGATGCAGATAGCAGAGGCTGGGCCTAGTCAGTCTAGAGATGGTGGTGTAGATGAGGCTGGGCCTAGTCAGGCTAGAGATGGTAGGGTAGTGGAGGCTGGGTCTAGTCAGGCTAGAGATGGTGGGGTAGCTGAGGCTGGGCCTAGACATGCTATGGAGGGCGGTGCAGATGATGCTGGGCAGAGTCATGCTATGGAGGGTGGTGCAGATAATGCTGGGCCGAGTCATGCTATGGAGGGTGGTGTAGCTGAGGCTGGCCCTAGTCATGCTATGGAGGGTGGTGTAGCTGAGGCTGGCCCTAGTCATGCTATGGAGGGTGGTGCAGATGATACTGCGTCTAGTCAGGTAATTCTAGTGGATGAGGAGAGTATAGTGGGGAAGTGTAAGAGATTAGGGGGGGAGGAGGAGGGTGTCAAGAGGAAAAAGAAAAAGGGTGTGGACAAAGGCACCATGGAAATGTTGCCTGTTGCTGTGGGTGAGGCCCTAACCAGAGAGAAAGGGCAGGTGGTCAGGGTGGGAGATAGAGAAGAGGAGGAAAGTGAGTCTGAGGAAGAGGATGAGGAGTTATTTTTTTCAGACTCCTCTTCAATTGGCCCGGAGCTGACAGCCAGTCAACCCGAGGGGTCTAAGTACACGTTGAGAGAACTGACAAGGTTCCTGAATGAGACTAAGGGGAAAAAAGTTAATCTTGAGGCTTTTTTTCCTGATCCTAGGAAGTTTGTAAGATCAGTACAACATGCTATGAGAAATGAGGGGCATGGTGTCCTCTCACCCAGGAAACGGTTTAGGTTGAGGAAGTGGGTCACAACAGTGCGTAAAGGTTTACCTTCAGACACTGTTTAGATGTTTAATTTCTTACTGACACTGGGGCTTTTTGAGCTTTGCTATTGGTCTATTTCTCTGCTGGCTTTTCTCCCACTTCTTATGGAGACTCTTCGGGTAGGCTCGCTCAATATAAATGGCGCCAGAGATGCGGGAAAGAGGAGTGTGTTGGGTGAATATGTAAAACAAAAAAAAGTACAGGTGTTGTTTCTGCAGGAGACGCATAGTGATGTGGTGAATGAAGTTGATTGGGGGCTCTGGTGGAAAGGGGCAAGTGTGTTGAGCCATGGGACAAATCTTAGTGCAGGGGTGGCAGTCCTTTTTGCACCTGGTCTGGCTGTAAAAATTTGCTCCTCAAAGGAGGTGTGTAGGGGTAGGTTGCTTGTTGTTAAAGCAGAAATTAACAACATGTGTTTTGTCTTTATAAATGTGTATGCGCCTAACACAGGGAGAGAAAGAGGGGTTCTATTTGGGAGTCTTAGACAGGAACTCTCACAAGTAGCGCCTGAGGAGACGCTGGTGATCGGAGGTGACTGGAACTGTACAATGGATTTTACAAAAGACAGAAATGGGGAAGAGCCTCATTCAGTGTCAGTGGGAGTGTTAAGGGATATCTTTAATCAGTTTGACCTAGTGGATGTTTGGAGAACTAAACATCCAAACACAAGACAGTATACGTGGGTGAAGGTTTTTGGGGCTAGGGTGAGTGCAGCTCGACTTGATCGCTTTTACATGTCCAGGAATCAGAGCAATAGGCTGCTGGGTGCTACCATTCTCCCAGTGGGGTTTTCGGATCACCACATAACCATGGCTCGGCTGTCTATTTCACCAGGGCCCCGGCAGGCATCTTATTGGAAGTTCAATGTAAAGCTCTTACAAGATGCCACTTTTTGCTCAGGTTTCCAGACTTTTTGGGAAAGATGGGGGCAGCGAAGAGAGGAGTATGAGTCTCTGAGTCAATGGTGGGATGTGGGGAAAGTGCAAATTCGGCTTTTCTGTCAACAGTATACTGCTCTCTCATCCTCAGAGGCTAGGAGAGTATTGGGGGAACTAGAGCGGTGTATTAGTGAGATGGAGGTAGAGATGGTGGGGCAAGGCAATGTAGGCCTCCAGGCTAACTTAGCCGAATTACGTAGGGACCTGGGCAGTTTTTTCCAGGTTAAAGCAAAGGGAGCACTTGTAAGAGCTAGGTTCTCCATGCTCAAGGAGATGGATGCTCCCAGCTCCTTCTTCTTTGGTTTGGAAAGACAGAGCAGTGAAGCCAAGGGTATGCATTGTCTACGGCTGTCTGATGGGCGGGTGACCTCTGTGGTGGGGGAGATGCGGGAGCGGACTGTGGAGTTTTATACTGAATTGTATAGGGCAGAAATGTGTGATCCTATGTGTGCTCAGGTCTTGTTCGCAGGACTCCCTAAGCTCTCTCGGGCACAGAGGGATGAAATGGACATTCCTCTGTTGTCACATGAACTGGCAGAGGCAGTAACCCAGATGTCCCCCGGTCGTGCACCTGGGGTCGATGGACTTCCAGTGGAATTTTACAAAAAATTCTGGGGAACAATTGGACAGGATTTATTTTGCGTGTTGCGTGAATGCGTCAGGGTAGGAAGTTTGCCGATGAGCTGCCGTCGGGCGGCTCTGACTCTCCTGCCCAAAAAAGGGGACTTGTGTGAACTTAAGAACTGGAGGCCTGTGGCATTACTCTGTGCGGACTACAAGATTTTTGCCAAGGTCCTCTCTAACAGACTGAAGTCCCATCTGGACTCTATAATACACAAGGACCAGACATATTGTGTACCGGGACGCTCAATCACGGACAACTTGTTCTTGATTAGGGACATGTTGGATTTGTCGAGAGGTTCTAATGTGAACTTTGGACTGGTCTCTTTAGATCAAGAGAAGGCTTTTGATAGAGTGGATCATGAGTATCTGTTTAATGTGATGTCTGTGTTTGGGTTTGGGAAGAGTTTTGTGACCTGTGTGAAGCTGTTGTATGCTGGGGCGTCATGTATGGTTAAGGTGGGAGGGGGGCTCAGTAGGCCAGTCTGGGTGAGACGGGGTATTAGACAAGGATGCCCTCTATCTGGGCAGCTGTACACACTAGCCATTGAGCCTTTTTTAGGACTGCTACGCAGGAGACTGCGGGGAGTGTGCTGGATAGGCATGGATGTGGTGACAGGAATAGCAGTCTCAGCATATGCAGATGATGTTTCTGTGATGGTCAGGGATGGGCAAGATATGCAGGAACTAGAGACCAGTCTGAAGGTGTACGAGGGAGCTTCATCAGCTAAGGTAAACTGGGGCAAGAGCAAAGCTCTGTTATGTGGGGCATGGGGGGATAGGGCTCCTCCTCTGCTTCCAGGGGGTTTGCAGTGGGGTTGTGAAGGGCTTAAAGTGTTGGGGGTGTACCTGGGCTCGGAGAGGTGGGTCAGCAAGAACTGGGAGGGGCTGTCACAGGCAGTGGTGTCAAGACTGGCCAGGTGGAGGTGGCTCCTGTCCCAAGTGTCATATAGAGGGAGGGTGCTGATAATCAACAACCTGGTGGCATCTTCCTTGTGGCATAAACTGGCTGTCCTCAACCCCCCCGCCGGTCTGCTTGCAGACCTGCAAAGCAAGCTGGTGGACTTCTTTTGGTCGGGACATCACTGGCTGAAGGCAGCAGTTTTGTACATGACCGTCCACGAAGGAGGACAGGGCTTGGTGGAACTGGAGAGCAGGATGGCTGCTTTCCGACTAAAGGCGGTGCAGAGACTGCTGTACCACACTGATGTTCGCTGGAGGGAACCAGCATGCGCGCTGCTGAGGAGAGCTGGCGGATTAGGGTTGGACCGGCAGCTGTTCCTCATGAAGCTGGAGAGGCTGAGTACAGCAGGTCTCTCAGAGTTTTACTCTGCGGTGCTGAGGGCCTGGCAGCTGCTAAGGCCCACACGAGAAGGGGGCGTGGAGCCTGGGCAGTGGGTGTGGGAGGAGCCTATCTTCCACAACCCAGCCATCCCTTTGAGATCGGTTCAGTCGGCCACCCTGCAGAGGCAACTGATGGCAGGAGGTTTACAAAGGCTGGGTGACCTGAGACTGCTGGGAGAGGAGGGGTGGAAAACCCCGGAGGTCTTGGCGCAACAAACAGGAATAACGTCTCTTAGGCTGCTGGAAAGATTCCTGGAGGAGGTCCAGGAGGCACTGTCTGAGCCGGTAAGGGGGGTGTTTGAGAGGCCAAAGGGAGAGGGGCCACCAATGTTCCCGCCACTGCAGGTGACGGCAGAGACTGGAGACTGGCAAGGGGGTCTGGAGGACTTGTTAGATTTTAACACTCCGAGCCTGGGGGAGTTTGAGGGGGTGGGAGGTAAAGCCCTATACAACCTCTGCGTTAAGGTTAGGAGCATTAGAAGCCTAACAGGAGTGAAGGCACATCAGTGGCAGGGGGTATGTGGGGCGGAGAGTATGGTGGGTTTTCGATGGAGGGCGCTCTACAAACCCCCAGTACCAAAGAGGTCAGGGGACCTCCAGTGGAGGGTTCTTCATGGAGCCCTGGCCACTAACAGCTGGTTGGCACGGGTTGATCCGGGAATTGGGCAGGGGTGTCCTTTCTGTCAAATGAAAGAAACTGTAATTCATGTGTTTTCTGTGTGCACCAGGTTAATGCCATTAATGTCTCTGTTGGAATGTCTGTGTGACAGGTTGGGGGTGGTTTTTGCTGTTGGGATGTTTATAATGGGATACAGGTATTCGAGTAAGGAGAAAGAAAAATGTGTTTTGTTGAATTTTCTGTTTGCTCAGGCAAAGTTAGCTATTTGGCTAACAAGGAGGAACAGGGTTAAAGGTGGGGGTATAACAGACCCTTTACTACTGTTTAATGGGATGGTCTCTGCGCGCCTTAGGGTTGAGTTTGAGTTCTATAAAATGATCAAATGTGTGGAGATGTTTGAGGAGATATGGTGTGTTGGGGGGGCTGTCTGTATTGCTGGGGAAGATGTTTTGGATATACGGTTGTAGGAGAGGGTTTTTGTGTATGGTGATTTGTATCATGTGGTAGAGGATATATTTTTATTTTTTATTTTAGGGGTGGGGGGGGGTGAGTTTTAAATGAATTGAGAATGTTTCAATAAAGAAAGACCAAAAGTCAAAAGTCTCTCTCTCCATTACTCTCTCTCTCTCTCCATTACTCTCTCTCTCTCTCCATTACTCTCTCTCTCTCTCCATTACTCTCTCTCTCTCTCTCTCTCTCTCCATTACTCTCTCTCTCTCTCCATTACTCTCTCTCTCTCTCCATTACTCTCTCTCTCTCTCCATTACTCTCTCTCTCTCTCCATTACTCTCTCTCTCTCTCTCTCTCCATTACTCTCTCTCTCTCTCTTTATCTCTCTCTCTCTCTCCATTACTCTCTCTCTCTCTCCATTACTCTCTCTCTCTCCATTACTCTCTCCCTCTCTCCATTACTCTCTCTCTCTCTCTTTAACTCTCTTTCTCTCCCTCTCTCCATTACTCTCTCTCTATCTCTTTATCTCCCTTTCTCTCCCTCTCTCCATTACTCTCTCTCTCTCTATCTCTCTTTCTCTCCCTCTCTCCATTACTCTCTCTCTCTCTTTATCTCTCTTTCTCTCCCTCTCTCCATTACTCTCTCTCTCTCTATTTATCTCTCTTTCTCTCCCTCTCTCCATTACTCTCTCTCTCTCTCCATTACTCTCTCTCTCTCTCCATTACTCTCTCTCTCTCCATTACTCTCTCTCTCTCTCTCTCCATTACTCTCTCTCTCTCTCCATTACTCTCTCTCTCTCTTTATCTCTCTTTCTCTCTCTCTCTCCATTACTCTCTCTCTCTCTCCATTACTCTCTCTCTCTCTCTCCATTACTCTCTCTCTCTCTCCATTACTCTCTCTCTCTCTCTTTATCTCTCTTTCTCTCTCTCTCTCCATTACTCTCTTTTTATTTTATGATTTCTTTCTTTCTCTTTCTTACACTCCCTTACTCTTTCTCTCTCTCTCTCTCTCTCTCCTTTCTCTCTCACTCTCCCCCTCACTCTCTCCCTTACTCTCTTCCTCCCCTTCTCTCCCTCATCTTTCTCCATCTCCCTCCCCCCTCACTCACTCACTCAAATTCTCCCTCCCCTCTCCCTAAAATTATGTATTTGTTTTACATTGGATAAAAATGAACTCTGAAACATTGTTCCAAAAAATGCTTGTATGTGATTGAGATAAACTGTAAATACCATTCCCTAGCAATGAAATACTATGCCACTACTACTACTATTATCAATGATCACAATGTTTTTAGCCTTCCTGATGCAAACACAACAGTGTTGGTTTCACATCAATGACCATGAGTTCAATAGGGCTATGTGAGGTGACAGAGCAAAGGAACGACAGAAGAAATGAAAAAAACATTTTATGATTTATTCCCTCTCTCCATTACTCTCTCTCTCTCTCCATTACTCTCTCTCTCTCTCTTTATCTCTCTCTCTCTCTCTCTCCATTACTCTCTCTCTCTCTCCATTACTCTCTCTCTCTCTCTTTATATCTCTCTCTCTCTCTCTCTCCATTACTCTCTCTCTCTCTCCATTACTCTCTCTCTCTCTCCATTACTCTCTCTCTCTCTCTCCACTACTCTCTCTCTCTCTCTCTCTCCATTACTCTCTCTCTCTCTCTCTCCATTACTCTCTCTCTCTCTCTTTATCTCTCTCTCTCTCCATTACTCTCTCTCTCTCTCTCTCCATTACTCTCTCTCTCTCTCTTTAACTCTCTTTCTCTCCCTCTCTCCATTACTCTCTCTCTCTCTCTTTATCTCCCTTTCTCTCCCTCTCTCCATTACTCTCTCTCTCTCTATCTCTCTTTCTCTCCCTCTCTCCATTACTCTCTCTCTCTCTTTATCTCTCTTTCTCTCCCTCTCTCCATTACTCTCTCTCTCTCTATTTATCTCTCTTTCTCTCCCTCTCTCCATTACTCTCTCTCTCTCTCCATTACTCTCTCTCTCTCTCCATTACTCTCTCTCTCCATTACTCTCTCTCTCTCTCCATTACTCTCTCTCTCTATCTTTATCTCTCTTTCTCTCCCTCTCTCCATTACTCTCTCTCTCTCTCCATTACTCTCTCTCTCTCTCCATTACTCTCTCTCTCTCTCCATTACTCTCTCTCTCTCTCTTTATCTCTCTTTCTCTCTCTCTCTCCATTACTCTCTTTTTATTTTATGATTTCTTTCTTTCTCTTTCTTACACTCCCTTACTCTTTCTCTCTCTCTCTCTCTCTCTCTCCTTTCTCTCTCACTCTCCCCCTCACTCTCTCCCTTACTCTCTTCCCCCCCTTCTCTCCCTCATCTTTCTCCATCTCCCTCCCTCCCTCACTCACTCACTCAAATTCTCCCTCCCCTCTCCCTAAAATTATGTATTTTTTTTACATTGGATAAAAATGAACTCTGAAACATTGTTCCAAAAAATGCTTGTATGTGATTGAGATAAACTGTAAATACCATTCCCTAGCAATGAAATACTATGCCACTACTACTACTATTATCAATGATCACAATGTTTTTAGCCTTCCTGATGCATGTAGGTAGAGTTATTAAAGTGACAATGCATAGATGATAACAGAGAGTAGCAGCTGTGTAAAAGGTGGTGGTGGGGGGGGGGGGGGGGGGGGGGGGTGGCGATGCAAATAGTCTGGGTAGCCATTTTATTAGATGTTCAGGAATCTTATGGCTTGGAGGTAGAAGCTGTTTAGAAGCCTCTTGGACCTAGACTTGGCGCTCCGGTACCGATGCTGTGTGGTAGCAGAGAGAATAGCGTAAGACTAGGGTGGCTGGAGTCTTTGACAATTTTTAGGGCCATCCTCTGACACCGCCTGGTATAGAGGTCCTGGATGGCAAGAAGCTTGGCCCCAGTGATGTACTGGGCCGTTCACACTACCCTTTGTAGTGCCTTGAGGTCGGAGACCGAGCAGATGCCATACATGGCAGTGATGTAACCAGATGCTCTCAATGTGCAGCTGTATAACCTTTTGAGGATCTGAGGACCCATGCCAAATCTTTTCACTCTCCTGAGGGGAATATGTTTTGTCGTGACCTCTTCACAACTTTATTGGTGTGCTTGGACCATGCTAGTTTGTTGATGATGTGGACACCAAGGAACTTGAAGCTCTCAACCTGCTCCACTGCAGCCCGGTCGATGAGAATGGGGGCGTGCTCGGTCCTCTTTTTCCTGTAGTCCACAATCATCTCCTTTGTCTTGATCACCTTGAATGAGAGGTTGTTGTCCTGGCACCACACGGCCAGGTCTCTGACCTCCTCCCTATAGGCTGTCTCGTCATTGTCAGTGGTCAGGCCTACCACTGTTGTGTTATCGGCAAACTTAAGGATGGCGTTGGAGTCATGCCTGGCCGTGCAGTCCTGAGTGAACAGGGAGTACGGGAGGGGACTGAGCATGCAACCCTCAGGTGCCCCTGTGTTGAGGATCAGTGTGGCAGATGTGCTGTTACCTACCTTTATCACCTGGGGGCGGCCCTTCAGGAAGTCCAGGATCCAGTTGCAGAGAGAGGTGTTTAGTCCCAGTGTCCTTAGCTTATTGATGAGCTTTGAGGGCACTACAGTGTTGAACGCTGAGAGGTAGTCAATTAATAGCATTCTTAGATAGGTGTTCCTTTTGCCCAAGTGGAAAAGGGCAGTGTGGAGTGCAATAGAGATTGTATCATCTGTGGATATGTTGGTGCGGTATGCAAATTGGAGTGGGTCTAGGGTTTCTGGGATAATGGTGTTGATGTGAGCCATGATCAGTCTTTCGAAGCACTTCATGGCTACAGACATGAGTGCTACTGATCAGTAGAGCTTTAGGAAGGTTACTTTAGTGGTCTTGGGCACAGGCACTATGGTGGTCTGCTTGAAACATGCTGGTATTACAGACTCGGACAGGGAGAGGTTGAAAATGTCAGTGAAGACACTTGCCAGAAGGTCAGCGCATGCTCGCAGTACACGTCTGACTCTGCGGCTTGTGAATCTTGACCTGTTTAAAGGTCTTACTCACATCAGCTGCAGAGAGTGTGATCACACAGTCTTCCGGAACAGCTGGTGCTCTCATGCATGTTTCAGTGTTATTTGCCTCGAAGCGAGCATAGAAGTAGTTTAGCTAATCTGGTAGGCTCGTGTCACTGGGCAGCTCTCGGGTGTGCTTCTCTTTGTAGTCTGTAATGTGGGGACGATGTCATCAATGTGCTTATTGATGAAGCCAATGACTGATGTGGTGTACTCCTTAATGCCATCGGAGGAATCCCGAAACATATTCCAGTCTGTGCTAGCAAAACAGTCCTGTAGCTTAGCATCTGCTTCATCTGACCACTTTTTATGGATCTAGTCACTGGTGCTTCCTGCTTAAATGTTTGCTTGTAAGCAGGAATCAGGAGGATAGAATTATGGTCAGATTTGTCAAATGGAGGGCGAGGAAGAGCTTTGTATGCATCTCTATGTGTGGAGTAAAGGTGTTTCAGAGTTTTTTCCCTCTGGTTGCACATTTAACATGCTGATAGAAATTTGGTAAACCAGATTTAAGTTTCCCTGCATTAAAGTCCCCGGCTACTAGGAGCGCCGCCTCTGGGTGAGCGTTTTCTTGTTTGTTTACAGCGGAATACAGCTCATTTAATGCTGTCTTAGTGCCACCCTCAGTCTGTGGTGGTATGTACACAGCTACGAAAAATACAGATGTAAACTCTCTAGGTAGATAGTGTGGTCTACAGCTTATCATGAGATACTCTACCTCAGGTGAGCAATAGCTTGAGTCTTCCTTACATATCATGCACCAGCTGCCCCTTGTCTTACCAGACGCCGCTGTTCTATTCTTCCTGTACAGCATATAACCAGCCAGCTGTATGTTGATAGTGTCGTCGTTCGGCCACGACTCCTTGAAACATAAGATATTACAGTTTTGAATGTCCCGTTGGTAGTTTAATCTTCCGCATAGGTCATCGATTTTATTTTCCAAAGATTGCACGTTTGCTAGCAGAATGGAAGGAAGTGGGGGTTTATTCAATTGCTTACGAATTCTCAGAAGGCAGCCTGCCCCCTGGCCCCTTTTACATCGCCTCCTCTTCACGCAAATCACAGAGATCTGGGCCTGTTCCCGAGAAAGCAGTATATAATTTGCGTCGGGCTAGTCAGACTCGTTAAAGGAAGAAAAAAGGATTCAACCTGCCCGTGGTGAGTAATCTCAGTCCTGATTTCCAGAAGTTATTTTCGGTCATAAGAGACAGTAGCGGCAACATTATGTACAAAATGTCCTTTTAAAGTCTATATAAACTAGAGACCTGCAGTGTTTGTCTCTATACCCTGGTGAAGACAGCTTGGCTGTCAAAACTTTGGTATTCAGTTATTGCATCTGAGCTCCTAGATTGTGAGGCTCTCCTTTTCTTTTTCAAGGTTTCACATCAATAACCATTAGTTCAATAAGGGTTATCTCTCTCTCTCTCACATACTCTCTCTCTTCTCTCTCTCTCTCTATGATTTAGTCCCTCTCCCTCTCCCTTACTCTCTCCCTCGTTCTCTCCCCCTCTCAATCTCTCTCCCCCATCTCTCGCTTGTTCTCTTTCTCTCTCTCCCCCTCTCTCCCTCTCTTTATCTCTCTCTCTCTCTCCCCCTCTTGTGAACTCTGTTTGGAAGATCGACAACATTGTTCCAAAAAATGTTTGTATGAGATTGAGAAAAACTGTAAATACCATTCCCTAGCTATGAAATACTATGCCACTACTACTACCATTATCAATCATCACAGTGGTTTTAGCATGCCTGATGCAAACACAACAGTGTTGGTTTCACATCAATAACCATGAGTTCAATAGGCCTATGTGAAGTGACAGAGCGAAGCTGAGAAGGAACGATAGGAGAAACGATAGATTTCAGAGGCAAACGTCCACATCTGAGGAGAAAAATAACACAAAAAATAGTTTTATGATTTATTCCTCAGTTTGTGAGCACAGTGGGTTTCTGTTGCCTCTGAGACGTAAATCCGATGCTATCTAATGCAAATTTAATGTAAGAAGCTGCTTTTTCTCAAAGAGACCAATGAGGCTTTAAGCCATGAATATGGATGCCGGTCTATTTCAGAGTTATATTCTTTAAGGTATCTGTTAAAGCATTTTTTTTTTACATATTGACATGCATGTTTTTAGAGAAGACAAAGGAACTCATTTAAATCCATTTGTTTGGTACAAAACAGTTGGCCCAAAATAATGTGAATGGATCAAATTGAACACTCACTTTCTTGACTCTTTCTTGAAGTCCAGCCCTGTAAAGTCAGGTTATATTCTGAACCAACAGACAACACAAAATGGACTCACCTCTGCCATTTTAGTAAGCTCAACCCAGTCGGCTTTGTTGTAACCGCACATAATGCTCGAGATGACAATCTGAAAAAGAGAGAGAGCGAAAGAGAGCGAGAGAGAGAAAGAGAGAAAGAATGAGAGAGAGAGATTAAGAGAGAGAAAGGGAGAGAGAGAGAGGAGAGAGAAAGAGAGAGAGAGGGCAAGTAACAACTGTGATTTCACCTGCTGTGCCTTATCTTGTCTGAGAGCCTGAGAACACATAGTGGTTTCAAAGACTACACAAACATCTGAGAGAATAACAGAGGAACAATATAATGTGTCTTTCGCCCATCAGTCCTCCGCACTCAATCCTCAACGGTCCTCAGTCCTGTTGTGGAAACTATAATCTACCCATAAAGTAGGGGAGATATAACTCTCCCTTTCATTGCTTTGGATTTTAAAAGACACAAATAGGCTGATGTGTCCACAATGCACAGAGGGACATGCCTGCCTGTGATGTAAGTGTGTGTTTGATTTTATAGATCCTGCATCTTTCCATGTCCGTATTGTTGGAGACTTGTGATAACCCTTCATCCTCTTTACCATGGGAGTCGGCTACTGAACTGCAAATATTGATTACGGGCCAGTTGAAGTGGAAATGAATAGCAAACAATGCTACGTTTCTCCCCCTGATCCACTCTCAAGTGGCACATGCTACGTACAGTGTTCAGACTATTGTTGGTGAAAACGTCTTTAGTATCTACACACATTGTTTGAAGACAGAAGGAAAGGGACAAGACAGACAAACGTACATGCAGACGTGCCGACAGACAGACTGACAGGCGGTGTGCACGGCAGTAGAACCGTTCTAGCTGGACCCCATCCCGAGGAGGCGGTTTACGGGTGAATTGCAGCGATAGTGGGGCATGTGTCTGTCTGTTTGTCCGTCCATCCGCCGGCTTGCCTGTCTGTCCGTCTGCCTGTCTGTCTGCGAGGAGCAGAGCCGAGCCTAGCAGGGGGATCCTCCTGTTATCTCTTTAATAATGGAGTAGTGTGAGTAAGTGAGCCCATCCACCAACACCCTCTACACTGCCTCTCCAGGGACCTCCGGCAACACGGCAACTGTCAATCACCGCTGATATGGAGATATTAGAAGAGGGGAGGGTGGGGCTGCACCTTTTCACTTTCTTCCCGCTCCCTCTTTCTCCCTTTATTCTGTCTCCCTCCTGCTCCCTCTCTCTCTCTCTCTCCCTTTCTTTCTGTCAATTTGTCCCTATGTTTCCCTGGTAGTCTCTCTTTCTCTTCCCTTTTTTACAATTCCATTCCTCAGGTGCAGCATTATTACAGGCATGCCCGCTGCCTGTAAAACCTGACACACACACACACACAGACCACTCCACTCCACAGTCTCAATCAGTCCCTGCAAGGGAGAGGTGTCTCAATCTCCCCAGCCCCTACAATTTCACATCATTTGGGGAGGGCTTTTGTTATTAATCACTCCCCTTCTCTGAGTATTCATTTTGCCGAGCGGAATACGCCGGTGACCTTTAACCTCCGGGAGGCACGCGCTGGGATGAGTTTGGCTCTGCCTTCACCAAGGCCCCTTCAAAGCAACACAGGTGGACCGGGGATGGCAACCCACAAGGTCACGTCATGTTGAAGATGAGCGTAGAGGAAAACAGGAATAATGAATGGGAATAATGGGGGAGGGAGAATGGCCTTGACCTCCCTGAAATCAATGAAAAAAAATTAATGGATGTCTCTCAATGGGAACTACATATTTATGTTTTACTGCATTGGTAAGTAATTTGGGGAGGCTGGAACAAGGGGATGGGCTCTGGCAACCAGGTAAAGGAAATAACAGGAGGATGAAGGTCGGAAGAGATCAATTGTGAAGAGGATTTCTGGACCTGAGCTTGGTGTAGAAGCACAGCAGTGTAATACAGTGTAATCACTGTAGACTAAATGGGACAGTCTGACATGGATATACAGTAAATACCCCTACAGGAAACACAAATAATCCCTGAGGAGGTGGGTATTATGTTCAATGAGACAGGCTCACTGCATTTTTCACTGTAATTCATTCTGGACTAAATAAACGTTTGAGTGACATTTATTTAGCTGAAAAAGATTGGTTGAGTCTTCAAATAGTAAACTACAGAACCGAACCAAGCTAAACTGAGCTGTACTGTGCTGGCCTGGTTACGCATTCACCAAAGTTGTTACTGGAAGAAAGCTGAAAAGACTATGTGAGAGTATCGTAGCACAAATCGGTTCCAATAGATAGTGTGAAATGGGCATCTGTGGAAAAGAGTGAACTCACATTCTTGGGAAAGTCTGTCTTCAGCTCTTTGACACCCTGGCACCAGTAGGCAGCCGTCTTCTCACTGATCAGTTCGATGTTGAGGAAGGAGCCCTGTCCGGGGCCGAACACATGACCTGACGTGGTGCCACGCACGATACGGGGAGAAACATTAGTCACCAGGTCCTGTGGGAAGAATCATAGGAATGAGAGAAATGACGCTCCAAGAAACAAAATAGCTGACTGTTTTGTTAGGTCAGGCCAGTGATGGAACGAGCGAGATTGATCCATTACCATGAGATTCAGGATTTTTTCCTGGCTATAACCGTTCAGTATAATTCAGGCTGTGGTGGAATTATTGTAATCAAAAGGAGAGACTTTTAGATTTCTTCAAAACAATCAACTTTATTATTTAATTACTGCACCCCTGGAGGTGATCACTGAGAACTCAACGAGCTGGTTCGATCCACAGCATTTTATAGCAAAGTCCATCCTCCTTCAGTCTACATGACAAACAACAGATGTATGGAATGGGTCACAAGGTTAAGATTTGCATGAAAGATACTTATAATTCACAGCAGACAGTATCTGCTGTAAAAACAGTTCTCATTGTGTAAAGACCAGGGTCTGTCCCCCAACTCCATACTGGAGCCATCACTCCCTGGTACCCAGTACAGAAACATTAACTCATGTTCTGGAATGCGGTGTCACCCAAATACATTGTAAATCTTCTAGAGGCCCATCCTCAGTAGAACACACACAGATGAGCATTCTAACAACCCCTTATTCTGTTTCATAAATCAACCATTTGATGCAATAACAGCATTATAACATAATCTTGTAATTTCCACCATAGAGCTCAGAGTTTTTTCTTGTCAGGCCAATTGGTCAACAAAATCACCTGCTAACATGACTCAGCTGCATGAACAACATGACATTACATCTTATGAATAAGAGGGAGGTGCATGGTCAATATTTGATAACTATAATGTCACTTAAAAAATGCTGGCTTCAATTGTGAATCTGAATGTCATGTTTGAGTCAAAGCCAATGAGAAGAGCTGTTGAATCTAAAGAAGCACCACTCATATTCATGATATACAGTTACTTATAAATTCACCACGGAGACATTGATTTTTCAAGATGTTTCATTCTGCTCTGGTTACTATTACCAATTAGTAGAAACCAATTTGCATAATCTAATAAAAAAAAACGAGCCCATATCAAACAATTGCAACAATAACACACTAATAGATGTAATGATATTTGGTTTATGTAGTATCTTTAGTGACAAAAAGTAATGCAGACATAATCTGCAATAGGTTTAGAATCCTAAACTCCTAAACGAATGCTATCGTGGCAAAAATTCAAGAGAGCATCACAGCCAACAGTAGAATTCATTGTGATCACGCATTTGTTTCCCTGTGACATCTGCTGTGTTCACTGCTAATAGCTGGGCTTTATCCACAGGGCAATGTTTGAAGGATTTAGCTCAGCGCTGCACTGTGAGTTCAGTCAACTATGAAGGCAGCTCCTCGCTAGCTAACCCTGATGAAGTGCAAGACAAGTCAGGACAAATTGTTTGAAGTCGGCGAGTAGAAAGGAATACGAATGAGATTAGATAAAGCTCTGGACAGACGTGGGAGCCACGTCTTTCGATGAACAAATACAGGATGATGGGTGAAGGGTTCGGTGCGTTTGCACATACGGAATCAATCACATGAAATAGTAAAGTAATCCATAACTCCAAAACACATAGGCTAGGCTACAGTACCACACACACGCACACGCACACGCACACGCAACCACGCACACACACACACACACACCACCACCACTTAATACATGCACCTGTGAAGAAAACATGGCCAGTAATCTCTGTAACAGCATCAAATCAAATCAAATTGTATTTGTCACATGAGCCAAAGGGGGGGAGCGTCAATGTAAATAGTCCGGGTGGCCAGACTATTTACCACCAATCCACATGTATTATTGTCCTCAACAAGGATTTAGATGCTATAGGTTACTGGGTCCTTTGTGTCTGGTTTTCTGCTAACCATTGGGCTATCACAACAGTCCAGGTCAACTAATCAATCCCCACAACCTAGCACCTTTATGAACAGACGTGATAAAGAGTGCTCAGATATCACAGCCACGGCTCTAGCTCCTCCAACACAGAGACAACCAAAGATTGTCCGTCGGCCATGAGAAGGCACATTCCAGGTGATTACCGAACAGCGGTTAGTTACATGGTCTCTTCCCTCAAGACACTATTCTTTCTTTCTGCAGGGAGGAGAAGCGAGAGAGAGAATGATGGAGAGAGATAGAGAAAAAATATATATATATGTTTTTCAGTTGCACACCGTGCGGCCCTGGCTATTTTTAAAGCTGACACAGAAACCATTCGACCACAATTATCTCTATTACTACATCCATCATTATCGCCGGAGGGAGGGATGTACGTGGCCAGGGGTGGTGGTGGATGCTAGTAAGTGAACAATTCTCTCTCCCTCTACCTCCCTCTCCCTTACTCTCTACCTCTACCTCTCTCTCTACCTCTCCCTCTACCTCTCTCTTTACCTCTACCTCTCTCTCTCCCTCTTCCCCTCTCTCTACCTCTACCTCTCTCTACCTCTCTCTCTCTCTCTCTACCTCCCTCACTCCTTTTTCTCTCTCTCTCTCCTACTCTTCATGGTGAATTTAAATCCCTCTCTTTCCCCCCTCACCCCTCTCTCTCTCCCCCCCCCCCCTCTCCCGCTCCCTCCCTCTCTTTTTTTTCTCTCTCTCACTCCTACTCTTCATGGCGAGTTTAAATCCTTCCCTTCCCCCCTCTCACCCCTCTCTCGTTCCTTTACTCACCCTCTCTCTCTCCCCCCTCTCCCTGCTCCCCGCTCCATCCCTCTCTCTATCTCTCTCTCACTCTTCATGGCGAGTTTAAATCCCTCTCTTTCTTCTCGACCTCTCTTGGCAGATGTTTTTAGTAGTCCACTTGTTGCCCTGTCCTGCCCTGTGCTGGTGGCTGACTTGCGAGCCGGGTCAAGAAGACCAAATGGAACATCACACAGCTCAATCATACCTTCAGCTATAGCTCTGGTGCCACCATGTTCTATCTGTAGGTTAATCACCATGACCCTCGATTGAATGTTAAGCCATTTTATTCTATGTGACATTAGAGGGAGGGCAGCAGGCATATCATATATTGGGAGGTGATTCTACCTACTTTGTTCTGATTTCTTTGGTCCAGACAGGGCAAGTGACCTGCGTGTTAATTTACTTAGAGTTTTTTTTTTCTTTCTATTTGCCACTTTGATCTATGCATTTTTCATAAACAATCTAAATCTAATCCTCCTCCCATTTGCCATCTTAAGTGGTTTCATGACCCTGTAAGTTCCGTTTAGAGGGAGACGCATGCATACTCACGGTCTGGGCAGAGAACAGAGTTCCTAAGGGCTGTGGCAAATTGCTTTCAATATCTCGTTTTTCTCTTTCAATCAGAGCCACTACAGCGCAGCAGCTTTCAGTGCCTGAAAAGGCATGTCTTGGGTATGACCTAAAATTGTCATCTTTTAAAATCAGTCCCTTTATCACTCTGGGAGATGCATTCATGCTCCCTGTGTTTCAAACTTTTTTGGCTCATTTTGGAAATATTCTTGAGATATTCATATATTTGGAAACTATAGGCAAAGAAATGCATCTAGGAATGCCATTTTGTGTCAAAGTGCTGAAGGTGTACAATTGAGCTTCACATATAATATGAAGCGTTTTCTTGCCAAACACGATGCAAAACTAAAAGGTAGCAACAATAACAACGAGAGTGTACTTTGAGTGAAAATGTCATTTTGTGACCTACTTCCCTAACGGTGTTATAAACAGCGACATATCATGGGCAATTTAAACTATTAATTAAAAATGGCCTCCGGCGATTGTTTTACTTTTACTGTTGAAAAGTGATATCCCATTGAAGTACCAAGTCATTTGAAAATGACTGCAAGAGAAATATATGTGCCCTTGCCAAAGGGACTAAGTGGTCATAGTTAACACATTAGACAGAATGAACGCATGCTGACTTCAGTGATAAAAAAACAAACAAAATGGCGCCTGGTGCTTGAGAAGAATAAATAACATTGCTGAATTCAACCCCTCAGAAGGTAAACATCAGAACGACACTTCAAAAACGACGTCAACAAAGTTTGTGTATCACGAGATAGGTAAGTTTGTCCTGAGAATAGTAAACCAAGATTGACATGATTCTTGTTTTTTTTAATTCATGTGATGCAAATAATGAGCTTCACACAATTACCATAAACAACAAGCAACCAGGCAATAAATTAGCTTCTCGTACAAAGAAGGCTAAACTCATAAAAATAACACCCACTGGTAATAGACAAGCATTAAAAAGTTTTTTGTTACTGTAAATCTATAAAGTTTTGACATCTATAAAGTTCTTCCCACACACTGGTAAGTAGGCAGACTTTCACAAACATAGAATGACCAATTACATAAATCTCTCATCTGTAAATTTAGACCTGCTTTTCTTATAATGATTTAAGTTTCACACATAAACTATGAGACAGGGTTCAGCTGCCAGACAGTTGTTTTAATTAGCAAACAAAGCAATTTAACTCTTCAGTTTTCAGGGACATGGAAAAAGTGACCCTTACATAAAAGGCCCTATTTTGACAAGGCAAGAAAGGCGCTAGTTTCGTTTCAACAAGATCCTAATACTCAGTGCTTGTAGTGGAATCAATTGAGATGCCTAATTCTGTGGTGTGTGTGTGCGTACGAACACATTTTCTTCTGTGTATTTAGGTAACGCTATGGAGTTACTCTGGCCTGTACCTGAATACCTGTGCTACACCAACAGCAAAGGCCTCTGGGAGGGGGAGGAGCCACCCACACTGCATCCCCTATGAGATCACACATAACAAATTGGCACTAATTTCAGGAAGATGGCCGCCTAGTCTCTGGCCCTGTATCGATTTCCCGCCTCCTTCTGCCTTCTGGACACATGCGGCCATCAGGGACAGAGTGGGAAGATGCTCACTGCTCACGTCTGATGAAGAGCAGGCAGCAGACGGACAGTACAGATGGGAGAGGCTTAGCTATAAATAGGGATGACATCTAGAAGCCGGATGGTTGACTGAAGAACAACACTGAGATCCCACCACCAGAAACGGAAAACCTTAAGGGGTCAAGTTGAATTAAATACGAATAAGGATACGTTATACATTTAAACAACCAGGCGGAGGTTGAATGAAGAGAGGATGATCTTCGTATCTATCTTATATGCACGGATGGTAATCCTGACATAGCGTAAGGTACGTTTTCATTATTGAGTATGAGGGAGTTCCTGCTACCTATGACTGAGAAGTATATGTTCATTCTAGAGTATGAGGGAGTTCTTGATGACTATGACTGAGAAGTATATGTTCATTCTAGAGTATGAGGGAGTTCTTGATGGGAGTTCTTGAGTTCTTGATGACTATGAGTGCAGAGCTAATTCCACATTATTGTTACCTTCTGAGGGCGGCCTTTGTGACACTTGTAGTTTGCAATAGCTAATTTGAGATACACATACAGTATTTCACATTATTGGTTAGAGCAAACAATATCTATTATTGTTTCTCAGCCCTGCCATCCTCTGCCTTTCCATATCTCTGCAGTGCATCTCACACTTACCCCTGTTTCTTCTGCCTATCAATGACAGTTTCCTATCTATACCACCTAGCTAACACCCAAAGAGACAAAACAACGGGAATGAATCCATTCACCAACCACTGCCTGCTATTCTAGGCGTACCCCTAATTAAGCATCTAGCTTAATTAGACAATTTACTGGGTAATTAGTAGGCAATTAGCTGACATCTCTCTGATCTTTGCAGTACTGACTGCTTTGACAGCTCGGGCTCTGTGATATACGCTCTGGGTCCTCGCCAGCCTATGGCCATTTTCACTTATACTGCAGCTCAGTGGGGCGGAAATGGCACCTTGGTGCTTTGCCTGATTAAATATAATGTAACTGCAGGGGATACACATCTGTTTCATGGCCTGGAACATCCTTCCCATCCCATTTCACCGGCTCCACCGGGAACAGTTTTGACCACTGTTGACAGTCTGACAACGCCATCAAGAAATGCCAATGATCATCCAGCATAATTGTGCTGTAATGACAGGGGAGATGGGGAGACGAGGAAATGTAGAACGAAGCACTAGCACTTCCAAAATGGCCTTTTAGGTACGTTAATGTTTGGAGGAAACGTCTCAATCCTTACTCATGTGATCAAGTAGGTTGATTATTTGACCTGTCTATGCTGTGTGTGAGAGACTATACTATACTGAACAACAATTTTAATGCGTTACAGTTCATACAGTTGAAGTCGGAAGTTTACATACACCTTAGCCAAATACATTGAAACTCAGTTTTCACAATTCCTGACATTTAATCCTTGTTAAAATTCCCTGTCTTAGGTCAGTTAGGATCACCACTTTATTTTAAGAATGTAAAATGTCAGAATAATAGTAGAGAGAATGATTTATTTCAGCATTTATTTCTTTCATCACATTCCCAGTGGGTCAGAAGTTTAAATACACTCAATTGGTATTTGGTAGCATTGCCTTTAAATTGTTTAACTTACGTCAAACGTTTTGGGTAGCCTTCCACAAGCTTCCCACAATAAGTTGGGTGAATTTTTGCCCATTCCTCCTGACAGAGCTGGTGTAACTGAGTCAGGTTTGTAGGCCTCCTTGCTCGCACATGCTTTTTCAGTTCTGCCCACAAATTTTCTATAGGATTGAGGTCAGGGCTTTGTAATGGCCACTCCAATACCTTGACTTTGGAAGTATGCTTGGGGTCATTGTTCATTTGGAAGACCCACTTGCGACCAAACTTCAACTTCCTGACTGATGTCTTGAGATGTTGCTTCAATATATCCACATAATTTTTCTTCCTCATGATGCCATCTATTTTGTGAAGTGCACCAGTCTCTCCTGCAGCAAAACACCCCCACAACATGATGCTGCCACCCCCGTGATTCACGGTCGGGATGGTGTTCTTCAGCTTGCAAGCCTCCCCCTTTTTTCTCCAAACATAATGATGGTCATTATGGCTAATAGTTCTATTTTTGTTTCATCAGACCAGAGGACATTTCTCTGAAAAGTATGATATTTGTCCCCAAATACATTTGCAAATAGTAGTCTAGCTTTTTTTGGCGGTTTTGGAGCAGTGGCTTCTTCCTTGCTGAGCGGCCATTCAGGTTATGTCGATATAGGACTTGTTTTACTGTGGATATAGATCATTTTGTGCCTGTTTCCTCCAGCATTTTCACAAGGTCATTTGCTGTTGTTCTGGGATTGATTTGCACTTTTTGCACCAAACTGCGTTAATCTCTATGAGACAGAACGCGTCTTCTTCCTGAGTGGTATGACGGCTGTGTGGTCCCATGGTGTTTATACTTGTGTATTATTGTTTGTACAGATGAGCGTGGTATCTTCAGCCGTTTGGAAATTGCTCCCAAGGATGAACCAGACTTGTGGAGGTCTACAATTTTTTTTCTGAGGTCTTGGCTGATTTCTTTTGATTTTCCCAATGAGTCAATGAGGTTGAAGGTAGGTCTTGAAATACATCCACAGGTACACCTCCAATTGACTCAAATTATGTAAGTTAGCCTATCAGAAGCTTCTAAAGCCATGACATAATTTTCTGGAATTTTCCAAGCTGTTTAAAGGCTCAGTCAACTTAGTGTATGTAAACTTCTGTCCCATTGGAATTGTGATACAGTGAATTATAAGTGAAATAATCTGTCTTGTAAACAATTGTTGTAAAAATGACTTGTGTCATGCACAAAGTAGATGTCCTAACCGACTTGCCAAAACTATAGTTTGTTAACAAGAAATGTGAGGGGGGGTTGAAAAACGAGTTTTAATGACTCCAACCTAAGTGTATGTAAACTTCCGACTTCAACTGTATAAGTAAATCAGTTAATTTAAATAAATTCATTAGGCCCTAAGCTATGGATTTCACATGACTGGGCAGGTGCACAGCCATGGGTGGGCCTGGGAGGGCATATGCCCACCCACTTTGGAGCCGTGCCCAGCCAATCAGAATAAGTTTTTCCCCACAAAAGCGCTTTTTTAAAGACAGAAATACTCCTAAATTTCATCAGCTGTCCCATTGGCTGGTCTCAGATGATCCCACAGGTGAATGTTGATGTGGAGGTCCTGGGCTAGAATGGTTACATGTGGTCTGCTGTTGTGAGTCCGGTTGGACGTACTGCCAAATTCTCTAAAATCACGTTGGAGGTCGGCTTTTGATAGATTTAAAAAAAAATTAACATTCAATTCTCTGGCAACAGCTCGGGTGGACATTCTTGCAGTCAGCATGCCAATTGCATGCGCCCTCAAAACTTTAAACATCTGTATCATTTTGTTGTGTGACAAAACTTCACATTTTAGAGTAACCTTTTATTGTCCCCAGCTAAGGTGCACCTGTATAATGATCATGCTGTTTAATTTATATGCCACACCTGTCAGGTGGATGGATTATCTTGGCAAAGGAGAAATGCTCACCAACAGGGATGTAAACAAATTTGTGCAGAAAATTTGAGAGAAATAAGCTTTTGTGCGCATGGAACCTTTCTGGGATCCTTTATTTCAGCACATGAAACATGGGACCAACACTTGTTGCATTTATATTTTTGTTCAGTATATATGATCATGTGTGCAGTCTGCGGTCAATCCATGTTCTAAACAAACATATCCACCTTTACTATTGCAATCATTCAGTTCGGTTTGATCAATCACAAGGGGAGAGATCCTTGGATAGGTTTGTGTGTGTCTGGTGAGTGTGGTGTTGCATGAACTCCAGTCAATGACCCGCACATGAAACAACATCAAACCTAATTCATTATCTCTCTTTTTTTTTTAAACCTGTCGATGAAAGCCGCTCATGACTCCAGTTCAGTTTGATTAGTGAGACCTCCTGGATGGGAACCAAGGCAGCCCTTAAGTTTGTTATATTATATAACCTTTATTTAACTAGGCAAGTCAGTTAAGAACAAATTCTTATTCATAATGACGGCCTACCAAAAGGCAAAAGGCCTCCTGCGGGGACTGGGGCTGGGATTAAAAATAGAATAGAAATATAGGACAAAACACACGTCACGACAAGAGAGACACCACAACGCTACATAAAGAGAGACCTAAGACAACAACATAGCATGGCAGCAACACATGACAACAACATGGTAGCAGCACAAAACATGGTACAAACATTATTGGGCACAGACAACAGCACAAAGGGAAATAAGATAGAGACAACAATACACTTTGAATGAAGAGATGGAGATAAAACTGTTAATTTTGACTGTTTATTTTGCAGCTCATTCCAGTCGTTAGCTGCAGCGAACTGAAAAGAGGAGCGACCCAGGGAATGTTCGTGCTTTGGAGACCTTTAACAGAATGTGACTGGTAGAACGGGTGTTGTATGTGGAGGAGGAGGGCTGCAGTAGGTATCTCAGATAGGGGGGAGTGAGGCCTAAGAGGGTTTCATAAATAAGCATCAACCAGTGGGTCTTGCGACAGGTATACAGAGATGACCAGTTTACAGAGGAGTATAGAGTGCAGTGATGTGTCCTATATGGAGCATTGGTGACAAATCTGATGGCCAAATAGTAAAGAACATCTGGCTGCTCGCGAGCACCCTTACCTGACGATCTATAAATTACGTCTCCGTAATCTAGCATGGGTAGGATGGTCATCTGAATCAGAGTTAGTTTGGCAGCATGGGTGAAAGAGGAGCAATTACGATAGAGGAAACCAAGTCCAGATTTAACCTTAGCCTGCAGGTTTGATATGTGCTGAGAGAAGGACAGTGTACCGTCTAGCCATACTCCCATGTACTTGTATGAGGTGATTACCTCAAGCTCTAAACCCTCAGAGGCAGTAATCACACTGGTGTGGAGAGGGGCATTCTTCTTACCAAACCACATGACCTTTGTTTTGGAGGTGTTCAGAACAAGGTTAACCTCTTGGATCTCTAGGGGCGCTATTTCATTTTTGGATAAAAAACGTTCCCGTTTTAAGCGCGATATTTTGTCACGAAAAGATGCTCGACTATGCATATTCTTGACAGTTTTTGAAAGAAAACACTCTGAAGTTTCAGAATCTGCAAAGATATTGTCTGTAAGTGCCCCAGAACTCATTCTACAGGCGAAACCAAGATGATGCGTCAAGCAGGAAATTAGCAGAATCTCTGAAGCTCTGTTTTCCATTGTCTCCTTATATGGCTGTGATTGCGCAAGGAATGAGCCTACACTTTCTGTCGTTCCCCCAAGGTGTTAGCAGCATTGTGACGTATTTGTAGGCATATCATTGGAAGATTGACCATAAGAGACTACATTTTCCAAGTGTCCGCCTGGTGTCCTGCGTGGAATTCGGTGCGCAAACGCCAGCTGCTTGTACTTTTCCATTTGATTGAGGGGAGAAACCATGCTTCCACGAACGATATATCATTGAAGAGATATGTGAAAAATACCTTGAGGATTGATTCTAAACAACGTTTGCCATGTTTTCAGTCGATATTATGGAGTTAATTTGGAAAAAAGTTCGCGTTTTGAGGACTGAATTTTCTTTTTCTTTTTGGTAGCCAAATGTGATGCAGAAAACGGAGCTATTTCGAATTCACAAAGAATCTTTTTTGGAAAAACTGAGCATCTGCTATCTAACTAGGAGTCTCCTCATTGAAAACATCCGAAGTTCTTCAAAGGTAAATTATTTTATTTGAAGGCTTTTATGTTTTTGTTGAAATCTTGCGTGCTGGATGCTAACGCTAATGCTAACGCTAAATGCTACGCTAGCTAGCCACTTTTACACAAATGATTGTTTTCCTATGGTTGAGAAGTATATTTTGAAAATCTGAGATGACAGTGTTGTTTACAAAAGGCTAAGCTTGAGAGATGGCATATTTATTTCATTTCATTTGCGATTTTCATGAATAGTTAACGTTGCGTTATGGTAATGAGCTTAGGTCTGTAAATAGAATCCCGGATCCGGGTTTGGTAGACGCAACAGGTTAAGGGCAGAGAAAGCTTGTTGGAGACTAAGAAGACTTTGTTATAGAGCGTTTAACACAAAATCCTGGGAGGGGCCAGCTGAGTATAAGACTGCATCGTCTGCATATAAATGGATGAGAGAGCTTCCTACTGCCTGAGTTATGTTGTTGATGTAAATTAAGAAGAGGGTGGGGCCTAGGATCAAGCCTTGGGGTACTCCCTTGGTGACAGCCAGTGTCTGAAACAGCAGATTTTCTGACTTTATACACTGCACTCGTTGAGAGAAGTAGTTAGCAAACCAGGCCAAAGACCCCTCAGAGACACCAATACTCATTAGCCGGGCCCACAAGAATGGAATGGTCTACTGTATCAAAAGCTTTGGCCAAGTCAAAAAAATAGCAGCACAACATTGCTTAGAATCAAGGGCAATGGTGACATAATTTAGGACATTTAAGGTTGCAGTGACACATCCATAACCTGGGAAACCAGATTGCATACCAGAGAGAATACTATAGACATCAAGAAAGCCAGTTAGTTTATTATTTACAGGTTTTTCCAACACTTTTGATAAACAGGGCAAAATAGAAATTGGCCTATAACAGTTAGGATAAGCTTGATCCCCTTCTTTAAATAAAGGATGCACCGTGGCTGCCTTCCAAACAATGGGAACCTCTCCAGAAAGGAGAGACATATTAATAAGGTCAGAGATAGGCGATGATAGGGGCAGAAACCTTAAAGAAGAAAAGGTCTAAACCATCTCACCCAGATGTTTAAGCAGCTCCTTTAGCACCTCGGACTCAGTGACGGCCTGCAGGGAGAAACTTTGTCGTGGGGCGGCGGAAAAATAGGGAGGAGCATAGGGGCTAGTCGCATTAGAAGGGGTGGGAGATGAGGAAATGTTGGACAGGCATGGTGGCATGGCTGAGTCAAATAGGAATCCTGACTTAATGAAGTGGTGATTAAAGAGCTCAGCCATGTGCTCCTCAGTAACAACCACATCATCAACCTTAAGGGACATGTGCAGCTGTGAGAAGGAGGGTTTATTCTACAGGTCTTTAACCGTTTTCCAGAACTTCTTGGGGTTAGACCCACAGAGAGAGAACTGCTCCTTAAAGTAAGTAACTTTGGCCTTCCGGATAGCCTGAGTGCACTTATTTCTCATTTGGTTGAATGAGAGCCAATCAGCCTGAGTATGCGTGTGCCAAACCTTTTGCCAAATTTAGGTCTTGGTCAGGTGGTTTAAGCATGTCCCAATTTAGGTCACCTAATAGGACACATTCAGACTTCTTGTAAGGGGCCAAGAGAGAGCTTAGGGAAGGTAGGGTGCAGGCCGGTGTTGATGGTGGACGATAACACCCAGCAAGAGTCAACAAAGAGCTATCTGAAAGTTTAATGCTTAAAAACAGCAAATCAAATTGTTTGGGGACAGACTTGGTGGAGACAACCGAGCACTGAAGCTGTTGCTTGGTAAAGATTGCTACTCCACCACCTTTGGAAGATCTGTCTTGCCAAAAAAGGTTATAACCAGAAAGGTTAACATCCGTGTTCAAAACACTCGTTCTTAACCACATCTCAGTAATGACCAACATGTCTGGATTTGAGCTGTGAACCCACATTTTCAATTGATACATGTTAGGTAATAAGCTACTAGTGTTAACGTGCAGAAAACCCAGGCTTTTACAAGAGCAGAAATCAGTGAAGAAGATATCAGAGCACAAGTCAGTGCTTGGTGCTAGCAACAGTAAATGGGCCAGGCTGTTCATGCACATTTCCAGATATCATAAGCAGTAATACAATCAGGGCACGGCAGAGGACAGTGAGAGCTCTGCAGTGTTGATTTATGACATTTAAATGACATTTGAAGGGCAACAAGATGATATTGTACAGCAATTTCATCAGGTAACATGAATACAAAGCCAGTGAGAGGTGGTTAGAATACAATGGAAGGCCAAGAGTCCATGTAAGCAATAGAGAGTCAGAGTCCCGAGTGTGGGAACAAACACAGTCTGTCCCACGGTTGGGTAAACAAGCAAATTTACCCAACTCTCCCTCCTTGGGAGACGTAAGTCACACACACACACACACACACACACACACACACACACACACACACACCAGTTAGAGAGGCTAATTGAGCCGTAAGGGTTCAAACCTCAACCTTCAGATCCATGTGCTCCAGCTTCACAAGCCGCAGTGAATCTACCTGGGATCGTCTCATCACATCAATCGAGGATAGAACTGGTCAGTGTTCAGGACCGCGACCGTGACCCCTTCAACAGCAGCCCAAGCTGCTTGACTGTCATGTCACTCAGTGATGAGATGTGGTTGAGACAGGGTTTACCAACAGGTTTACCAGGACTCTGGTCTGATCCCTATGTCCTTGATTTACATCCCACGGTAGAAGCAATCCTCGCCAGAAGGGAAAAAAACATTTACATATGCAATGTAGTTCATTAATTATAATGAATGGAAGTGCCGCCTGCAAGTTTAAGCGAGTGGGCTTCCGCTGTATCGCGCCATAAGGCAATTAGCTATTCCGCACACGCACACCGTGTTAGGATATTTCCATATCCACTGTGACAATCAGGCCATGCGCCCTGAATGCTATCGACGCGGAGCGGCTGGGGTGTTGCGATCGGGGGGGGGGGGGGGGGGGGGGGGGGGGGGTTTGCTTGGCGGGTAGGGGGAGAACAGGATATTAAAAAGAAGTCCCTCATGTTTAGGGTATAATGATGGAACAGAGGAGCACTGTTGACACAGTACTTTCTTTATCCTTCTCAGGGAGAGAGACAGGAGAGGCTCAGTGCAATAGTTTGACATACAAAGCACACAATAGAGTGCAATATGATTTCTGTTTACAGAGATATGAGCTGGGGGCGAGCTGCTGCGCTGCTGGTAAGCAGGAGCTATTGGGGAATAGTAAGGCACATGGCACTGACATTGACCAGTATGAAGAGCAAAAGAGCGGTAGTGAGTGAAAAATGTAACACAATGCTACTGTACACATTCCAAATCAAATCCAATTTTTATTTCGAGAGCACATTTCTGACGGGGGGCTGTATTTCAAAGTGCTTGACAAATAAAATGAGTCATTGAGAGGGAGGAAGTGAGGTTAAAAATATAGATTTTGGCCAAAGGCTAACTTGCAGAGTCCAAGGTGTTTTAATGTATTTGTCCTGAAAATACATCTACAGGTTGCATGTGAGTAGGGTGTTTTTCAATGCTCAAGGACATGTACAGGTTAGTGAAGTAGTAAAGCCTGCACAGCAGGATCTGTACAGCACATGCCTTGGAATGTGGACTCAACTTTAGAACACTTTCAGGGTGAAGGAAAATGCCTGAAAAACATTGATACTCGTTGAACTATCCCTCTAAGTCGTGTTTAAAGGGATAAACAGACATGATGTTTAGAGGCAGGCTAGTTGCAACTGTAATAATCACTTTGGATTTTAAAACATTTAAAAAATAAATCCAATGTCTATTGAATTACTCTTAGTAGTTGGACCATCATCCAGGAGTGTGCTTCTTGAAAAACTGTCACTCTTAGCACTATAGATTCAAGTCCTTATTTATTATTTTTCAGGCAGAAACCAATTTCTTAATTGAATTTGAAAGCTTGGTGAGACTTCCACCAATTAGTCATAATAGATTTTTTAAAAACCGTTCGGAAAAAGCATGGCACCTTTTGGCCTAACCAAATACTCTAACAAATTCTCAACCGTCTGGCAACAGATTTCCACTCAATTTCACACGAGATAATAATTTCTTCACCACAGTCGAAGAAAAAAAAACCTTAATGTGAGGCTGCACCTGATGCACTACCCTAATTGTTGCTATAGCGATGCCTTACACAACTCCGAACAAGCGCTCCTTGTTTGGTCTCTCTTTTTTTCAGCAAATGTCCATTTCTAACTTCACTAATAAAGAGCTGCTAGCGAGAACAGAGCAAACAGATGTTACTGATTAATTTCCCCATCACTAGAATTAGAAAGTAAATTAAAACAAAAGATTTTCTGCTGGAGCTCAATAAGCAACTAATGGCTTTCGCTCTCTCTCTCTCTCTCTCTCTCTCTCTCTCTCTCTCTCTCTCTCTCTCTTTCTCTTTTTTTCACTCTCCTGTCAAGAGCAAATGTTACATTGCTAACAAGGCAGATGCATCTTGTTCTAATGGGAGCGTGTTGGTTTAGCTGGAGTGTCTGCCACCTGACGGGAGCTCATTACCGGGGAGCGTGTTTGCGTGTGAGGAGCGCTGCATTCCTTTATGAGTTATTAGGGCTTTATTAATGCATACGCCTGTGGATGGAGGCTGCTTTTATGTGCTACCGTTATGACTTATCGGAGCCTTGGCCAAGGTTAGACAGGCTCAAAGACAAGGCACAGAGACACGCAACGGTCTGTTCATAATGCTTAGATGCTCAACACTGCTCTTAACACTGTGAAACATTTGCATGCACGCGTATGTCAAAAACGTCAGCGTTGCCAAAAACGTCAGTGTCGCTCCTGGATTTGTCGCTAGAAGTCGCTAGATGACGTTTTGCCGTTGCTGCGATGACGTCACGGCACCAATTTGCCTTGCTGTGGCACAAGTGCGGTCCCCCGCTGTAGCGTTTTCGCTGCACACCACCTCTCCTTGTGCTTCCATGCCTGCATGTGCGCCCTTGCTGCAACTTCTGTTGCACAGACAGCTTCTCCCACTCTCGTTTGCTGCAGAATTGCGTGGGGAAAGTTTCTAAATGCTATCAAAACCATAGAAATCATCTGTTCCAAAACTTCCCAAAGGCAACCTGAAAAGTAGCTGGATTTGTCGCTAGTCTCTTTTACCAATAAGAGTCGCTGGAGGAGTCTGAAAACTTGGTAAATATGGCGACAATGTCGCTAAATTGGCAGCACTGCGCACACACACACACACACACACACACACACACACACACACACACACACACACACACACACACACACACACACACACACACACACACACACATGCATGTGTGCATCTCTCTCTCTCGGTCTCTGTTTGTCTGTACCTTGTCCAGTCCAAAAGTCTTGGTGAGAGCGAAGCCCCAACCCTGTTGGAAAGCCCTGCGGATCATGGCCGTGCTGGTGGTGGGGGGAGCACTGGCCAGGCCAAAGGGGTTCGGGAAGGTGATGCCACACATCTCTACACTGATGTCCACCATGTCGATGGCACAGTTGAACAGAGGCAGAGCGGGGGTGCTGTCCACTGTCTGGCTGTGGAGGGACTGTAGGGAACAGAAGCAGAATTGCAACAGGTTTTAGGAAGGCATCATCATTATTGTCTGTGCGGTATTCATTAGGCACCAAATAGGGTAAACACAGACAAACAGGGAGGGACTAGCTGGACATGTCCAACAAGAAATGTTTCCATTCTAAAACGTTTTGCTACGGTGTGCAGTAATGAATACGACCCATGTATAATAGCCCATTCAACTCTGCAGCTGGTCATAGTTGTCCCACCCACCTGGAGGTACTTGTGGATGTGCCAGGAAGCCTGCTTTCCGTCATTGACAGACTCCACTGTGGTGTTGGCCAGCCCTGCGATGTCTCCGCCAGCAAACACCCAGGGCTCACTGCTCTGCATGGTCTCAGGGTCTAGGTCTGGAGTGCCCCAGCGGTTCAGCTTGATGGGAGCCATGGCATCCTGGACTGTTTAGAATGAGACATAACAGACATGGTTAATATGACATTATTACAATAGAAAGAAGTCCCCAAAGTTCAGGGGTCAGCACATAGCAGCGGGAAGATGTTTGGGGGTTGGGGTGCTGAGAGGGATGTTTCTCGCCGTGCTGCAGATGGCCGTATCAGTTTGCTAATACAGGAGTAGTAAAGGCCCAGTGCACCACTTTTGTGAAAAACTTTCTTTTATTATTATTTTTTTCAAGGGGTGCTGCAGCACCTTGAGCACCCCTAGTTCCTGGGTCAGCAGGTCGTGTTATGTTTGAAAAGGAGCAGAATAATGAATGTGTGTACTGTATAAGACATCACAGGGGGATATTTGATATACTGTAACTTATTCTTTATTGATACTGTCCTTTTGTTGTCCCTCCTGGTACTGCATTTGGACTGACAGTTCAATGATCATTGTAAGTGGAGGGTCCATCACACAAGCACCCCCCCCCCCCCCCCCCCCCTTTACTGTAGGAAGGCTGTGGAGTGTGACATGTCAGAGACTCCTGAGATCTTCTCCTTAAATAACATCACTTCTTCCACAGACCTCCACTCTATCTCTCTGGAGATAACTCCACTGACAGATGCTGATTGCTGAGCTCCATTAGTGAGAAGAATCCATGCTGTCATATGGGCCTCTGCCAGGCAAGACTACACACACACGCACACACAAGCACACACACACACATACACACACACACACACACACACACACACACACACACACACACACACACACACACACACACACACACACACACACACACACACACACACACACACACACACACACACACACACGTAGACAGACAGACAGACAGACAGACAGACAGACAGACAGACAGACAGACAGACAGACAGACAGATTGACTGCCTCCTCTGTGAGCTGGTGATTCATACTGTACATCTACTAGCTAGGTAAGTATATAGTGGTATTTATCAATTAATCCACTATCTGCCACTATCTAATCTGCTATCAGCATTTATTAGTCCTCTACTTTACTGTACAATGACTGAGTTAAAACTCACTGTATCAGAGATTTTTGATGACAGATAGTGATACCGAGACACTGGTCAAAGCACCTTCCTGTAGGCTATGTAACCAACTATACAGTATATGACATACAGTGAGCTCCAAAAGTGTTGGGACAGTGATCATTTTTGTTGTTGTTTTGGCTCTGTACTCCAGAACTTTTGATTTGAAATGATTCAATCCACATGAGGTTAAATTGGAGACTAACAGCTTTAATTTGAGGGTATTTTCATCCATATCGGGTGAACCGTTTAGATATTACAGCAGTTTTTGTGTATATTCTCCCCATTTTAGTGGACCAAAAGTATTGGGACAAATTCACTTATATGTGTATTAAAGTAGTCAAAATTGTAGTATTTGGTCCCATATTCATAGCACCCAATGATTACATCAAGCTTGTGACTATACACAAACACACAAATATCATACCTCCCCCAACATTGCTAACCTCCCCTGTTATTGAAATGGTGAGAGGTTAGCATGTCTTGGGGGTATGATATTTGTGTGTATGTAACTTTCTCACTCATCATTATTCACGATTCATTCAGGAATATCTATAATCATGGTAGCATGTGTTTACAATAAAAGGGACTCCAAAATTACACTACATGATTTACCATAAATGTCCATTGTGCACAAAATGAACTGAAACACAACCAAAACAAACAGCAAATGCATCCAACAAGTTTGTAGGAATATGGGACCAAATACAAAACTTTTGACTACTTTAATACACATAAGTGAATTTGTCCCAATACTTTTGGTCCCCTAAACTTCTGTAATATCTAAACGGTTCACCCGATATGGATGAAAATACACTCAAACTAATGTTGACAGTCTGCACTTTAACCTCAAAGTCATTGTATCATTTCAAATCCAAGGTGCTGGAGTACAGAGCAAAAACAACAACAACAATTGTCACTGTCCCAACACTTTTGGAGCTCACATTGCACATTATGCAAAATACATGACATTCAACAACGATTCATCTATGCAAGTATTAATAGAGTATGTGAGTGTCACATATTGTCAAGCGAATGGTCTAAACCATTCTAATAGCTGCCTCCTGTTTAGGCTAATATTTGGTTGTCCGTAGGCTAGGTTCAATCACCCAAAAGGTCTGGATGATCTCAACAACATACACAATAATCAACACGATCCTCTCATTTCCAGCTTATGGGTTGTAACCAGCCCTCCTCCCTCTGTGGGTGATTCGTACCACACACCCTGCTGAAATCTTCAATCTGCATAAGTACAGATAAGTGGAGCCACAGAGAGGTCAGAGATCTCAAACTCAATTCCTGAAAGGGCTGGTGTTTGTTTTTGTTCTAGCCCAGCACTAACACATCTGATTCAGCTGATAAAGGTTTTTAGTGAGGACAAATCCTTTGTTTATTAGCTAGAAGCGTGTTAGTGCTTGGTTATAACAAAAACATGCACACTCACTGGCCCTCCAGAAATGACATTTGACACCTCTGAATGCTCTATTTCTCTATAGATTGGTGTGAAAGAAATCCCATACAGAGTTTCCAGATACGTGACAGGCCACCATACAGACAAAGGGAAGTATGGAGAATGGATTCTGGGGAGAGCGATGAGTGCCCTGTCCCGGCAGGCTGTCTGCTGGGGCACTAACACTGTAGCTAATCTCTTACAAGACCTTGGCTGCCACAGATGACAGAGATCGCTTAATGCGAGGTCAGTGTGGATTTGGATGAAATGCCTGACACGTTCTTGTATGGCACGTTTAGTGTAGAGGTGTTCGGCGATTGAGAAATCTTGATTAGACCACACCTAAAGTGGAGCTGTATTTCAACGTAATGTATTGTCATGTATTTTAATGTAATGCATATTTAGGGTCTGATCATCAACATTCTGCCAGTACTCTGCCAGTTATGTAGGTACTCTGTTTTATCAGGTCAATCCTTCAACAGCCACTTCTAAGGGTACTTCAATGAAGGGGCATGTTTGAACATTACTTTGAGGGTCAGTCAGCATGGAGCCGAAGGCGCTGATGATATAATCGGCTTTGAGCCGGACGATCTGGTCCTCGTCCTCCAGCCAATCGCCGCGCTCCGTCTGCTCGGTGCGGCAGAACTGCAGTCCGACCACTCGGCCGTTCTTCATGATGACCTCACGAGGGAACAGGAAGGGAAGAAACTCACACTTCTCCTCCTTGGCCAGCTCCATCTGAGGAAATGGAGAATTTTAATTTTTATTTTTACACTGTCCTAAGTTCTCAACTTCACAGCCTGCAAAACTTTCAAGGATGACATGTGTTTTGAAACATGACAAAAGACGTTTAGATGGGATGTTGATGCCACATTTAATGCGGTTTAATATATCCCTTAGTCTAAGGGCCCGGGGCTGGGTTTCTACTAAGCAAATATTTGGAATTGTTTTAACATGGCCATACCAAGGATAATTTAGCTTTTTGAATTTACAGACGCCTGTAGCCACATAAAAAAATACAGCACTTACTATATAATTCTGTAGTAAACTATACTGTAGTTTTTCCTCGATCGAGTAGCGCTTACTATAGAATTCTGTAGTAAACTTGTACTATACTGTAGTAAAGCCTCGATCGAGTAGTGCTTACTATAGAATTCTGTAGTAAACTTGTACTATACTGTAGTAAAGCCTCGATCGAGTAGCGCTTACTATAGAATTCTGTAGTAAACTTGTACTATACTGTAGTAAAGCCTCGATCGAGTAGCGCTTACTATAGAATTCTGTAGTAAACTTGTACTATACTGTAGTAAGCCTCGATCGAGTAGCGCTTACTATAGAATTCAGTTTTTTTTCTATACGCCACACTTGTCATATAGAGGTCATATTAGTTGGTCGCTCAAACCGTTTGAACGCTACACACAAGTTGGCACATCGGCAGTACTGACTTCAGACAAGTCCGTTGAGTCTGTGAAGCTTGTGGGGGGGGGGGGGATCACAGAGCAAAATGAAGAACAGCATCGTGTTTGTGAAAGTCTTGTCTATCCATAGAGGGGTATTCATTTGTAGGCCAAACGGTATGAACGATAGATGTTTCTATGAGATTTTGGGGATGTCTCCTGGTCTGACAAACGCCGCTGTAGGTTCTGCCACTTTTCTTCACAGATGCAGAAGGCCGACAAATTGACTCAGCCCATGCCAGAAAACAGATATCTCTGAAACACTGATTTTCACGGGGATTTGTTTTATTATGCTAATTACATTTCTGCGCCGGGGTGGACATCAACTGGAGGGGTAAGGTCAAAACCTCTGAATTGCTGAATCTGTTGATAACCCAAAACAAAAACAGACTTTATTTATTTATTTATTTTTATGTTCATCCAGAGCCAATTTTCACATCTTTCTCCCATTCCCCCAGCTATGGCTTTCTTTGAATTCATGATCAAACTTGAGGAATTCCGCAGAGCAGCTTAAAACCAGTCAACGACACAGGTCTAATTACTGTGTCTGTCCACAGCGGGTGCACAGTAGGGGGACAGACAGGCTGCTATAATGGCCATCGTTCCCCCCTGCTGCTGTTAAGCAAATGAGTTCAAAATCCTGGGCTCACGCGGTATAGTCACCTCACTGCCACCCCTGGTATAAAAACCTTGGCCGAAGATGTCTCTGTTCTATAATATTGGATGTTACGTATGTTTGAGGCCTATACAGCTATGTGAGTGCCTTCGGAAAGTATTCACACCCCTACACATTAAAAATACATCTGAAATGTCTTGAGTCAAGTATTCAAGCCCTTTGTTAAGGCAAGCTTAAATATGTTCAAGAGTAAAAATGTCACATCAGTTGCATGGATTTCAAACAGATTCAACCACAAAGACCAGGGAGGTTTTCCAATGCCTCGCAAAGCACGGCACCTATTGGTAGATGGGTAAAAAGAAAATAGCATTGAATATTATATGGTGAAGTTAATGGCACTTTGGATGGTGTATCAACACACCCAGTCAATACAAAGATACAGGTGTCCTTCGTTGCCGGAGAGGAAGGAAACCGCTCAGGGATTTCACCATGAGGCCAATGGTGACTTTAAAACAGAGTTTAATGGCTCTTATTGGAGAAAATTGTTGATGAATCAACAACATTGTAGTTACTCCACAATACTAACCTAATTGACAGAGTGAAAAGAAGGAAGCTTGTATCGAATACAAAATATTATACAACAAGCATCCTGTTTGCAACAAGGCACTAAATTAGTACTGCAAAAATTGTGACAACGCAATGAACTTTTTGTCATGAACAAAAAATTATGTTTGGGGTAAATGAAATACAACACATTACTGAGTACCACAGTCCATATTTTCAAGCACACTGTTGGCTGCATCATGTTATGGGTTTGCTTGTCATCGTTAAGGACTGGGGAGTTTTTCAGGATAAAAAAATAAATGTAATGGAACTAAGCACAGGCTTAGAGGAAAACCTGGTTCAGTCTGCTTTCCACCAGTCACTGGGAGATGAGTTCCCCTTTCAGCAGGACAATAACCTAGAACACAAGGCCAAATCTACACAAGTTGCTTACCAAGAAGACAGTGAATGTTCCTGAGTTACAGTTTTGACTTAAATCTGCTTTAAAATCTATGTCAAGACCTGAAAATGTTTGCCTGGTAATAATCAACAGCCAACTTGACACAGCCTGAAGAATTTTGAAAAGAATACTGGGCAGATGTTGCACAATCCAGGTGTGGAAAGCGCTTAGGCCCCGATTCCGACCTGAGTTAAAGGTGTGTAAATGGAATGTAGTTCCTTTTTTATGAGCTTTTCTCAATAAGTATTCTGACTTTGAACTTAAGCATAAGAATAGCATGCTATTCACCCACTATTCGTTAGAGGTGGAGTTAGAATAAATGAAGGCGTGGCAGAGGTGTGTCTACAGATACGTCGTATTCTGACCTTGACTTAAGGTCAGAGGGAACCATAAATAAGCTGGCGCGAACCAGTCAGTTCCAAGTGGAAAACGCATCTTTCTTTTTTCCCCGCCAGACATAACAACATTCTCCATGCACTGTCATTTATAAATTAATAAGAGCTATTGATAAGAGCTAGGTAAATTAGTAATCGGTATGGAGAAGGGGATTGTAAATACACATAGCAATTGTTTTAGATCATTCTTCTTTAAGATCCCTGGAGACAAACTGAAAATCACATCAACAATGACATGAATTGTGGCCCCTTTTCCAATGTGAAACCGCATGAGAAAATCAGTTGGCCGGCACGTGGGAGAGTTTTCAGCGGTTTAATTATATTTATTCAGAGCCCGTTATGGGACTGAATAAGATAAGTCTGACTACCAAATACTGAGAAGTGCGTAGGAAAAGTGTGCCTAGGAAAGGCATAAATTCCTAAGTCATTCTGATGTATTGTGTGTCGACGGGTGAGGGGAAAAAATCCATTGAATCCATTTTGAATTCAGGCTGTAACACAACAAAATGTGTATTAAGTCAAGAGATATAAATACTTTTCTGAAGGCACTGTATGTACCGTATGTTTGAAACTCACTTTAAATTACCTTTCTTTCTTAGTATCATTATTTTTATTATGTTCTTTCTGTTTCCATGGTATCAAGGCTACTGACGTCACAACCCGGCTGTGATTGGGAGTCCCATAGGGCAGCTCGCAATTGGTCCATCGTCGTCCGGGTTAGGGTTTGGCCGGGGTAGGCCGTCATTGTAAATAAGAATTTGTTCTTAACTGACTTGCCTAGTTAAATAAATGTTTTTTAAGTGATTGTTCAGAACGATTAAAAAATATATATTATTGTTTTGTGGGAAAATTCCAGTTTCATAATCCACTCAAGTTGTTTTTTTCTTTTTCTTTCAATTAAACAAGTAAGACATTTTTTTACAGTGCAATAAGTTGTATTACTTTTTCAGACTTTTTCCCAGATAAGACAGAGGACAATGTGAATGGCCATGAGCTAATATAAAGGGAAGATTAAAGCCACCATAAGCTTCCTATCACTATACAACAATCTGAAATAGTTTTGTGAGTAATTGAACGTGGTCAGGTTCTAGGTGTATGCTTTTAGGGACACGTTCTATTGCATAATTCATGCACTGAAATCAAAGGAAGAGTTTAGGCTAAAATAAATCTCAAGTTATAATGCTGCCCAGGGCCCGTTTTCAAAAAGCATCTCAGAGTAGGTGGTCACAATCAATACTGTGGTCAAAGGAGCATGGGTCAGAAACAACTAAACAACTAAAGCCAGGGTCTGAGAAGCTCTAGCTTCATATCCACCTCTTCGGGGACGGCACGGATGTTAGTGAAGCCCTTCCTGAAGACCACAAAGACCCGGCGGGCACCGCAGCGCAGGGCAGAGGTGGCACAGTCGAACGCCGTATCACCGGCACCTAGGACAATGACCACGCCACGGAGCTCAGGCAGTTGAGACTTACAGCTGCACATGCCTGAGGGAGAGAGAGTGGGGGAGGACGAGGGAGAGAAAACAGAGAGAGAGAGAGAGAGACAGAGACCGTGATGGACAGAGGGAGGTTGGAGAGAGGAAAGAGAGAGCAATAAAACCAGGTAGCTCTTTTACCCTGCTCTTACGTTTCCAAATGCCAAACATGTTTTCATATCAGTAGTACTGATATGCGTTTGCTGTCTGAACACGTATTATTCCTGAACTGACTGCGCCATTTTTGATTGTCAGACAGGCATCTGATTTCATTTATTTGAGTCTAAGTACACACCTGCAGAACACAATGACAAGTGTGCCTAGTTCTGTGTGACTATGGAAGTCACTTTCTTTATCATTTCCTTTAAGATGTACCGGCTTTACTGGCCTTGGCCACCAGTGGCAGGAAGTCCTTGGATGTGTAGAATCCCTGGTCCACTGTCAGCCCCTGGAAGATCTTAGCCTTGTTTGCCTGGGGCAGACCTGTTCCAAACCAAAACCATCACCAAGAATGAGCTGGTTAACATAGCAGACATATCCATCCATCCCTGAACCCAACCATTTCCAACGTTCAGTCATTGTTGATGACCGCCATTAATACTGAACTCCTGGAGTAAATGATACAAAATTGGATTTTAACAGATCACGACAATGTAGTGAGGAAAAAACATTTGTCAATATTGTACTGAATCTATGTGTTCAATATGACTTTCATAAGCCCCTTTTATTATGAGAAGAGGACAGTAATAGTCAAACTCGTGTTCATAAAACCCACCATTTGAATCAATAAATTATTCCAGTGAGAGAAGTGGAGCAGTAAATCAGAATTACAGACTAATAATCTCTTGGTTAATCATTTTCATGATGTAGGGTTATAATCGTTGTAAAATATACAATGGGATTCTCTAGTACCTTGTGATTGAGCCAATGAGAGCCAATAACGGCCCACTTATGAACTGGAGCAATAACTAGGGAATACTGTTATCCTATAGTCCTCAAACGACATAGCTATAATATACACTGAATGTCCAAAACATTACGAACACCTTCCACAGTTGTGTCAAGTTGGCCGGATGTCCTTTGGGTGGTGGGCTATTCTTGATACACATGGGAAATTGTTGAGTGTGAAAAACCCAGCAGTGTTGCAGTTCTTGACACTCTCAAAACCGGTGCGCCTGGCACCTGCTACCATACCCCATTCAAAGGCACTTCAATCTTTTGTCTTGCTCATTCACCCTCCGAATGGCACACATACACAATCCATGTCTTAATTTTCTCAAGGCTTTTTCCTCCAAAAATTAAAAGTCTCCTCTCTACACGGATTGAAGTGGATTTAACAAGTGACATGAAGGATCATCACTTTCACCTGGATTCCCCTGGTCAGTCTGTCATGAAAAGAGCACCTGTTCCTAATGTTTTGTACAGTGTGCATTATACTCTATGTAGGGGGGAGGGGTGCTCCACAAATACCATGGAATACTCATTACAGCTCTGTCATTACAGAGTGCATTCTCGACAGTTGCCATGTTCAATCGTCAGTGCACAGTGTAAATGATTGCAAAAAATGGAATGGTATTTTTACTTGACTGCTAGAATACATTACCTCTAAGAAGTTTATAATCAAAGACATGTTCAATCAAATTTTGTCCAATTTTCCCTTTTAATATATATATATCTATCTTTTTTTTTTACATACAATATGAATAGCTTATAGATAAAAATGGGCTGTGTTAATTGTATTGACTGTGCCAATTACTGGTTGATGAATAGTGATGAACGGTGATTGATGGGCTGTGAGTGATAGTACATCAATGCTTGAAGGTCAATCTGGATGATTACCTCAGAACCCAGAGTCACTTGGTACCGCTGACTGCATGTGTGTGCTGTCATCTACAATGTCAAAGGTCGCTAAGAACCAATCCGATCTCTTTATGTACATATTCTTGTTCAATTTATTTCTTCAAATCAAATAGGAAGACTGGATAACCATGGCAGGTACATTTTTGATTGTGATGGTATATTTCTGTGAGTGTTTTTTTATGTTATCTATCAATGCTGCAAATGTTTCCTTTCCTTCATCCGCTATTCATTACTTGACAAACCTTTCTCTAATACATAAACAATCCAAAATGTTAACCCCCAACACCCTTTTATGTTGCAATTAAATTCCATGCAGTTATCTTTTTGTACAAAATAATCTGCAGTTTAAATTTAAAGACCTTGCTTGGGGTTTCAGTTATTAGGAACAAATATTAATGATCTTAAATATCATAGTTTATTCAAAGAAAGACAACCTGAGATTCACCTCATTCAGAACACAAGCGTTAGAAAGAAGGCATAATTCTGGAAATGTTTAAAAAAAAAAAAATCAAATAAAGTATTTCTGAAACTACAAAGGATGACGTTTGTCCTTCAGACAAATAACTGTATACAAAGCAAACTGGATTTTAGTCGTGTCTGTTGCTGCAAAGGCAATTTCCTGACAAAGAACTCAATTACCCCCTGGGTAACTCTGAATGCTTTAACACACATACGGTATATCACTTATCAAACAGAGACAACAGTGTCCGTAACAACATCTGTCCAAGTGATATTTCTCACCTTCTTTGGCATAGCACCATCTTCTAGGAACTTGGTAACACTTTTTCTACGAGCAGCTCGTTAGACGATGTTACCAACACAAGCGTTAGTGCATAAAAAACAAGCTCGGGAGGACAGGAAGTGGAACTCTAAGAGTGTTACATGTCTACATACTTTTCAATAAAAGAACAGTAATTAAAATACATAACAGTGTCTAGTATGTAGACTACCTACCTACTGTACTAGAGAACATAACCCAATGTGCCCCTGCTAACTGTGCTTAGGACAGAGAGATCCTCCAGCAGAGTAACAGCATGTTCACCCTCCTCTGTGGCAACACTGACAGATGCTCCATACTCACTCAGTTGGTTTTATACACCAGGGTGTCCATTTGCATTCTGTGCCAAGATAAATAAAAAATTTAAAAAAGAAGAAAAATGCTAAGAAGGGAATGACAAAGTGGACTTTCACAATAACACCACTGCCGGTGACATCTACTTCATGAGTAATGCCACCTCATTTTTCAGGTGTGTGCATCCCATTTGTCTGGGGAAAGGTGCTTTGGCTCCGGAGTCGGGCGGAGAGATTCTGAAGTGAAGGGAGGTAATGCCTCTGAGGGTCATACATCATCGCCTTTCAAGTGGCTTCTCGCTCACTCTGAATATCTCCCTCTCTCTCTTTGTCTCTTGTCTCTCAGTGCTGGGCTCTGCTTGGCCAGCCCTCGTTTATCACGAACTATCGCCCACTGTGGCTTTGGCTGACGGTGGGGAAACAGCAAAGAGAGTAGTGATACTACTGTAACGTTACTGTCATTTCTCTGTAGTTCTGTCAGGTCAGGTACCCATGAGTATTGGGCGAGTCACTGGCCTTATGTGAACAGCTACTATGTACTGTATGTTTTGTTACACTAAAAAACAACTCATTATATGCTATGGGCTATGTTTAGAAAGGCTATACGGTAAGCATAACGTCTGTTCATAACCATATTTTGACTCTTTTTGTGGTGCACAGTAACAACAATATTTGTCAAAAACAGCAGCCCCTCCATACCTGCTTGAAACCTGTTCAATGGACTTTATTTATTTATTTTTTACACCAAAGGCTCTTTTTCTTAATTTGATGTCCTTAATGCACCTCTTTCATGCTATTTCCAGCCACAGCACATCCGTGTACTTCCTTTGAACCTCACTGTTGAGAAGAGCTCCCATCAAAAGCTTGTTTTTATGGGAAATGACATTGGTTCGTACAAAGTAACATTGTGTGCATTGCAGAATTTGTAGTCTATACAATCTGCCTGGCTTTATGCCTTTGAAGCAAGCCATTTTTGAAAAAGCACCATCTGAGAAAGGATCTTGAGCTTTGAACAATTGGAACAAGAGAGTGAATCACACAAATATTCCACTGCTATAACCACCATCAGGACCATCAGCAACACAACAGCAGTGGTACGTAAAACACTGCACGTGTTAGCCAGCGCACTTAACTGCCAGAGAAATAACCCTTTGCTCTTCAACCTGCTCTAACATTCGGAACAGTGGGAAACATTTGCATGTCAATCTCAGCAGGGGTTTTGACATTTAGAATAAAAAAACAGAACTGGTAAAAAAAAAATCACAGACACAAGACTCTTTCATTTTCTTTCTGAATTCCAATTTCTTCACGTTCTGCTATGAGAGAAGAAAAAAGAGAAATCCCCGAATAGTTGAAAGGTAACTCCATGCTCTAATTACCAAGCCACGCACCAAAAGGTTCCAAACATAATAAATACTATGCAGCTTCTTTTCATTACAATAAAGGAAAGGCACACACACCACATAGCTAGGCCTCCCACCAGGGTTATTTGAATTTCCTAAAATCAAATCAATATAGGCATGGCAGAGTGTATTCTCTTATATCTCTAAATATAGAATTTCATTTGAAACCAAATTACTTCCGTCTAGCATCTCCCTTCACTTGTGTGAGTAAGAACAAGGTATTTCATGAGATAAGGAGCCATACTGTTAACTATGGTCACCAGACTGTGCAGAGGAAGAGAAGGAAAGTGACAGCGGCAACAGGAGACTATATAGAAGTGAGAATGAAGCCCCTTGTTATACTGTCTTGTTACGAGAATGAGGGAGACAAAAAAGAAAGGAGAGAAAAACTAATGAGGCAGATAACAGAGGTGTGGACTTGAGTCCCATGACTTGGGACTCGAGTACCATGACTTGGGACTCGAGTCTCATGACTTGGGACTCGAGTCACATGACTTGGGCTCAAGTTACAAATGTAATGACTTGAGACTCAACTTGATAGAAAATAAAATGACTTGAGACTTGACTTGGGCTTGAAGCCTCAATATAATGGACTCAACTATGACTTGAAATTGATGACTTGAAAGGATCTAGCCAGGTTTTACAACACAGTCTCTGTGGATTACTCTCCACGCAGCCATAGACAGTAGCCTAGACAGTAGCCTAGACAGTAGCCACACCATCGCACCTGAAAAAAAAAATGGATATTTGTGAGGAAGACAGGGGCTATCCAGTTGGCAATGAGAACTCCTGTAGGCAAGCGGCCCTCCAAAGTGATAGCGCGTGGTGCAGGTTTTACATCCGTCTTCAATACATTTTAAGAAAGTACAAGCTAATTTACTGCATTTCTATACAATTTCAAAAAATCTAAAATGCAATTTGGAGAACAGCAAAAAAATGACCCCAACCATTACCAAAATGGTTGCTGTAGTTTCATCACCTCAGTTCATCCACAAACACACAGCCTTTAGATACAATTAGCCACTACACATTATTACCTCACGTTAACTCATTAAACACTATAATTTAATACATAGAGATGGTTCTGTTTGCAGAAAAAGTATTTAAATAACAAAAGGTAAACAAATATCTTTGCTTTACAGAACTTTTTGTTGTTGCAGTTTTACAGCTAAATTCTTGCAATTCTACACTATTTGCCATGGGGTGGGGAAAAAATGGTGTTCTCTCTTAGAGTTCCACTTCCTGTCATACACAGCTTGTTTTATATTCTAACGTTTGTGGTGGTAGCACTGTCTATTGAGTGAGAGTGACTAAAAAAAATCAATGGGGGGACCCCTGGAGGTTAGGGCCCCTGGGCTAGTGCCCTGCGTGTCTGGTCGGTATTCGGCCATGATTACTACGTTTAGATAACTAGACTAACTAGACTAATAACAATCAAAACAAAATACGGACATGGGCTAACTGAGTGACTCAGTGAGTGACATATACATAACAAGAGGAAAACGGTTGATGCACAACTCAATTTTGAAATGGCACATTGTGTATTCTACTATTCTAACTTTCAACAATTGAGACCCCGACTGAGTTCCCTACATTACCAGACCTCAGTGTCCTCACATGCGGCTTTGGCTGTAACGACAAGCTACTTTAAGCAGCGATTGCACGTGTTTGCGCGGGTGGTCGCCAGCTTTGCACCACTCCTTTTTAGGGGTCGCAGGTCAAAAGGTTTGAGAACCACTGAGCTAGCGAACATATTGCTGATTTGCTGTACAGCTATAGAACCGGGTGCAGCACAAACATCCAATCGTAGAGAGAGGGAACTGCCATGACTAAACATGCAGCTCCAAAAAATTGTTTGGTGATCAAGAATATTTACTGTTTACCTTGTAAGCTCACCAGCAATGTGGCATCACGCCACAATTACTAGCGTTGGCCTACCGGTCTGTTGGTATGAAACTGGTTCAAATGTAGAATTGACTTATGAAGCATGCATTTGAAATTTGTTGTTAAAATGTATTATCACATAATTAAAATATGTTGTAGACAAAATAATGTAAAGGGCAGCCTAGCAGCCTCAATAAATAGACAAAGATTTGTAGTTGAACAAGTTATTGCATGTATAGATTATTATTTGTATTTTTTTTACTTGACTTCAAAAAACTTGTGACTCGACTTGACTTGCTCTTAGAATGCACGACTTGGACTCGAGATCTGACCCATTCTACTTGGGAACCCCATTCTACTTGGGAACCCATTCTACTTGGGAACCCATTATACTTGGGAACCCATTCTACTTGGGAACCCATTCTACCTGGGAACCCATTCTACCTGGGAACCCATTCTACTTGGGAACCCATTTTACTTGGGAACCCATTCTACTTGGGAATCAACTTGAGACTTGGACCTTGTGACTTGAATAATAGGGACATGGTCTGGCAGCTAAATATATGAAGTAGACAAATACAGAAAGATAGAGCACCACAACTGTGGGTTTCACTACAGCATTCATTGCTACAGTAAGTACTGTGCAGTAAGTAGCTCTGTCTCACTTTAGTCCCATTGAACACCAAATGGAACAGACAGAAATGTCAGTCTGGTGAAATGGGAAAGGTAGTGTTAAGAGGATAACTCCCTCTCTCTCAGACAGACCCTTCATCGTGATTGCAGAGGGGCACCGTGGCACAGTGCGTGACTTATGTAGCTGGCATACTGGAGATTTTAAGAGCCTCCGGTGCCATCAGTGTATTATCAAGTCAATCAACCTCCTGTACATATATAGTACCTTCCGGACGTATTCACACCCCTTGACATTTTCCACATTTTGTTTAGTTACAGCCTGAATTTAAAATGAACAAACATTTAAAGTGGATTTATGTATTTCGAAAAAAAAATCTATTTCATGAAAACTGAAAAGCTGAAATGTCTTGAGTCAATAAGTATTCAAACCCTTTGTATGGCAAGCCTAAATCATTTCAGGAGTAAACATTTACTTAACGAGTCACATACGGTATGTCACAAATAAGTTGCATGGATTCACTCTATGCACAATATTAGTGTTTAACATGACGTTTGAATGACTACCTCATCTCTGTACCCCACAAAAACAATTGTATGTAAGGTCCCTCAGTCGACCAGTGGATTTCAAACACAGAATCAACCACAAAGACCAGGGAGGTTTTCCAATGCCTCACAAAGGACACCTATTGGTAGATGGGTAAAAATAGAAACAATGAACATTGAATATCCCTTTGAGCATGGTGGAGTTATTGATGACACTTTTGATGGTGTATCAATACACCTAGTCACTACAAAGTGATGGTGTCCTTCCTAACTCATTTGCCGGAGAGGAAGGAAAACGCTCATGGTTTCGTCATGTCCAATGGTGACTTTAAAACAGCAACCACAGCTAACAGCAACCACAGCTAACAACAACCACAGCTAACAGCAACCACAGCTAACAGCAACCACAGCTAACAGCAACCACAGCTAACAGTAACCACAGCTAACAGCAACCACAGCTAACAGCAACCACAGCTAATGAAGTCACTGAAACCCTTAACAAAGAGATACAGTCTGTTTTGGAATGGATGGCCAGTAATAAACTGGTCCTGAACATCTCTAAAACTAAGAGCATTGTATTTGGTACAAATCATTCCCTAAATTCTAGACCTCAGCTGAATCTAGTAATGAATGGTGCAGCTGTTGAACGCGTTGAGGAGACTAAATTGCTCATTTGACTTGATTTATTAGGATCCCCATTAGCCGACGCCAATGGGGACAGCTAGTCTTACTGGGGTCCGACATATAATGAAAAAGACATGACAGACAGAAGACTTTTCAATTTACATACATTAACCAGATTATAAACTGTCATGGTCAAAACATAGGTTCAATGGTTGTAAAGATGGGGAGGTCTGTCCGTAATAAAGAGATGCTCTGTTTTGTTGACACCCCACTCCACAAAGCAAGTCTGCAGGCTCTAGTTTTATCTTATCTGGATTATTGTTCAGTCATATGATCAAGTCCTGCAGGCTCTAGTTTTATCTTATCTGGATTATTGTTCATATGTCATGCTGCAGGCTCTAGTTTTATCTTATCAAGTCCTGCAGGCTCTAGTTTTATATTATCTGGATTATTGTCCAGTCATATGATCAAGTCCTGCAGGCTCTAGTTTTATCTTATCTGGATTATTGTCCAGTCATATGATCAAGTCCTGCAGGCTCTAGTTTTATCTTATCTGGATTATTGTCCAGTCATATGGTCAAGTCCTGCAGGCTCTAGTTTTATCTTATCTGGATTATTGTCCAGTCATATGATCAAGTCCTGCAGGCTCTAGTTTTATCTTATCTGGATTATTGTCCAGTCATATGCTCAAGTCCTGCAGGCTCTAGTTTTATCTTAAGTGCTGCAAAGAAAGACCTAGTTAAGCCGCAGCTGGCCCAGAACAGAGCGGCATCTTCATTGTAATCAGAGGGCTAATTCTAATACTTTGCATGCAAGTCTCTCTTGGCTAAGAGTTTCGGAAAGACTGGGTGGTCAGTAATATGCGGAAACACTTCATGTTTTTATAAGAAACATTAGTTTGCATAGTCAACTTACACACAGCACGGACACACACACTTACCCCACCAGACAGGCCACCAGTGGTCTTTTCTCAGTCCCCAGGTCCAGAACAAATTCAAGTAAACGTACAGTATTATACAGAGCCATGAGAACATAGAACTCCCTTCCATCTTACATAGTGCGAGTGAACCGCAAACCTGGTTTCAAAAAACAAATAAAGTAAGACCGCACGGCACAACGCCTCTCCCCCATGTGACCTACTTGTTGTGTGTATGTACTGGCATGTACAGTATGTGCAACTGATCAAATTCCATCAAATCAAATTGTATTTGTGACATGCTCCGAATACAACAGAATACGACCTTACCGTCAACTTACAAGCACGTAACTAACAATGCAGTTTTAAGAAAAGAAAGTAAAGAAGACTAACATTATAAAAGGAACACATTAAATATCAATCACGAGGGTATATACATGAGGTACCAGTACTAAGTCAATGTGCGGGGGTACAGGTTAGTTCATTGATGTAATATGTACATGTAAGGTAGAGAGAAGAGATGTAAGTGTCACGCCCTGACCATAGTTTACTTTGTATTTTCTATGTTTTGATTGGTCAGGGTGTGATCTGAGTGGGCATTCTATGTTTCATGTCTTGTTTGTCTATTTCTATGTTCAGCCTGATATGGTTCTCAGTCAGAGGCAGGTGTTCGTCATTGTCTCTGATTGGGAACCATATTTAGGTAGCCTGGGTTTCACTGTGTGTTTGTGGGTGATTGTTCCTGTCTATGTGTTTTTTTCACCAGATAGGCTGTTTAGGTTTTCGTTACGTTTTGTTTTGTAGTATTGTATTGGAGATTCGTGTTTCGTATTATTAATAAACATGGATCGTAAACCACACGCTGCATTTTGGTCCGACTCTCCTTCTCATACAGAAAACCGTTACAGAATCACCCACCACCAACGGACCAAGCAGCGTGTCAACAGGCAGCAACAGCAGCGTAAAGAGGAATGGACATGGGAGGACGTTTTGGATGGAAAGGGCTGTTACACTTGGGAGGAGATACTGGCTGGAAGAGATCGCCTCCCATGGGAACAGGTGGAGGCACTTAGGAGAGCTGAGGCAGCCGGAGAGAGGAGCCGGCGATATGAGGGAACACGGCTGGCAAGGAAGCCCGAGAGGCAGCCCCAAAAATTTCTTGGGGGGGGGCTAACAGGGAGTATGGCTACGCCAGGTAGGAGACCTGCGCAAACTCCCTGTGCTTACCGGGGGGCTAGAGAGACCGGACAGGCACCGTGTTATGCAGTGGTGCGCACGGTGTCTCCAGTGCGGGTGCATAGCCCGGTGCGGTATATTCCAGCTCCGCGTGTCGGCCGGGCTAGATTGAGCGTCGAGCCTAATGCCATGAAGCCGGCTCTACGCAGCTGGTCCCCAGTGCGTCTCCTTGGGCCGGCTTACATGGCACCAGCCTTGCGCTCGGTGTCTCCGGTTCGCCTGCATAGCCCAGTGCGGGCTATTCCACCTCGCCGCACTGGCAGGGCGACCGTGAGCATTCAACCAGGTAAGGTTGGGCAGGCTCGGTGCTCAAGAGCTCCAGTGCGCCTGCACGGTCCGGTTTTTCCAGTACCACCTCCACACCCCAGCCCTCCGGTAGCAGCTCCCCGCACCAGGCTTCCTGTGCGTGTCCTTGGCCCAGTACCACCAGTGCCAGTACCACGCATCAGGCCTACAGTGCGCCTCGCCTGTCCAGCGCTGTCGGAGCCCTCCTCCTCTCCAGCGCTGTCGGAGTCTCCCGCCTGTTTAGCGCTGTCAGAGCTTTCCGCCTCTACAGCGCTGCCGGAGTCTCCCGCCTGTTCAGAACTGCCAGTTAGCATAGAGCTGCCAGTTAGCATAGAGCTGCCAGTTAGCTTAGAGCTGCCAGTTAGCAAGGAGCTGCCAGTCTGCAAGGAGCTGCCAGTCTGCAAGGAGCTGCCAGTCTGCAAGGAGCTGCCAGTCTGCATAGAGCTGCCAGTCTGCATGGAGCTGCCAGTCTGCAAGGAGCCGCCAGAGCTGCCAGTCTGCAAGGAGCCGCCAGAGCTGCCAGTCTGCAAGGAGCCGCCAGAGCTGCCAGTTAGCATGGAGCAGCCAGGGCCGCCAGTCAGCATGGAGCAGCCAGGGCCGCCAGTCAGCATGGAGCAGCCAGGGCCGCCAGTCAGCATGGAGCAGCCAGTCAGCATGGAGCAGCCAGTCAGCATGGAGCAGCCAGTCAGCATGGAGCAGCCAGAGCAGCCAGTCAGCATGGAGCAGCCAGAGCTGCCAGTCAGCATGGAGCAGCCAGTCAGCATGGAGCAGCCAGAGCTGCCAGTCAGCATGGAGCAGCCAGTCAGCATGGAGCAGCCAGAGCTACCAGTCATCATGGAGCAGCCAGTCAGCATGGAGCAGCCAGAGCTGCCAGTCGACCAGACTCTTCCAGATCTGCCAGTCGATCAGACTCTTCCAGATCTGCCAGTCGTCCAGACTCTTCCAGATCTGCCAGTCGTCCAGACTCTCTCAGATCTGCCAGTCGTCCAGATTCTCCCAGATCTGCCAGTCGACCAGATTCTCCCAGATCCGCCAGTCGACCAGATTCTCCTAGATCCGCCAGTCGACCAGATTCTCCTAGATCCGCCAGTCGACCAGATTCTCCCAGATCCGCCAGTCGACCAGATTCTCCCAGATCCGCCAGTCGACCAGATTCTCCCAGATCCGCCAGTCGACCAGATTCTCCCAGATCTGCTAGTCGACCAGGATCTGCTGAAACCGCCAGCCAGCCAGGTTCTGGTAGTTTCTACTACCTGCCTGGGCTTCCTCTCAGTGCTGAGCTTCTTCTCAGTGCTGAGCTTCCTCTCAGTGCTGAGCTACCTATCGGTCCCGAGTTACCTCTGTCCCGAGCTGTCCCTCTGTCCCATGTTATCATTGTGGTGGGTAACCTATTTAGGGACGTTTAGGAGGGGGATTAAAACTGTCATGGAGTGGGGTCCACGTCCAGCGCCAGAGCCGCCACCGCGGACAGATGCCCACCCAGACCCTCCCCTATAGGTTCAGGTTTTGCGGCCGGAGTCCGCACCTTGGGGGGGGGTACTGTCACGCCCTGACCATAGTTTACTTTGTATTTTCTATGTTTTGATTGGTCAGGGTGTGATCTGAGTGGGCATTCTATGTTTCATGTCTTGTTTGTCTATTTCTATGTTCAGCCTGATATGGTTCTCAGTCAGAGGCAGGTGTTCGTCATTGTCTCTGATTGGGAACCATATTTAGGTAGCCTGGGTTTCACTGTGTGTTTGTGGGTGATTGTTCCTGTCTATGTGTTTTTTTCACCAGATAGGCTGTTTAGGTTTTCGTTACGTTTTGTTTTGTAGTATTGTATTGGAGATTCGTGTTTCGTATTATTAATAAACATGGATCGTAAACCACACGCTGCATTTTGGTCCGACTCTCCTTCTCATACAGAAAACCGTTACAGTAAGGTAAAGTGAAAGATGCGCACACACACACACACATTACATGTTCATGTTTTTAAAAGTATGTCAATGACTAAGTATTTTGTCTATAATGTATTTTTCCTTATGTGTCAGACCCCAGTAAGACTAGCTGTTGCCATTGGCGTCAGCTAATGGGGATCCTAATAAATCAAATCAAATCAAAGCAGTTACAGAGTTTAATGGCTGTGATAGAAAACTGAGGATGGATGAACAACATTGGAGTGACTCCACAATACTAACCTAAATGACAGAGTGAATAAAAGGAAATCTGTACAGAATTAAACATATTCCAAAACATGCATCCTGTTTGCAACTAGGCACTAAAGTAATGATGCAAAAAAAATGTGGCAAAGCAGTTCCCTTTTTGTCCTGAATACAAAGCTTTATGTTGAGCACAAATCCAATACACCACATTACTGAGTAGCAGTTTCCATATTTTCAAGCATAGTGGTGCCTGCATCTTGTTATGGGTATGCTTGGGGAGTTTTTCAGGATAAAACATTTATGGAATGGAGCTAAGCACAGGCAAAATCCTAAAGGAAAACCTGGTTCGGTCTGCTTTTCACCAGACACTGGGAGATGAATTCACCTTTCAGCAGAATAACCTAAAACACAAGGCCAAATCTACACTGGAGATGCTTACCAAGAAGACAGTGAATATTCCCGAGTTGGCCGAGTTACAGTTTTGACTTAAATGTACATGAAAATTATGGCAAGACCTGAAAACGGTTGTCTAGCAAAGATCTACAACCAATTTTACAGAGCATGAAGAATTTCTGAAAGAATAATGGGCAAATGTTGCACCATCCAGGTGTAGAAAGCTCTATAGACTTTCTTAGAGACCCAGAAAGACTCACAACTATAATCACTGCCAAAGGTGATTCTACAAAGTATTGACTCAGGGGTGTGAATACTTATCAATACATTTTCAAAAATGTCTAAAAACACGTTTTCACTTTCCATTATTGGGTATTGTGTGAAGACGGGAGCGAGAAAAACATATATTTAATCTATATATTTGAAATCAAGCTGTAACACGACAAAATGTGGAATAAGTCAAGGGGTATGGATACTTTCTGAAGGCACTGTACATCTGAAAGTCTTTGAATTGGAGTAATTCGTCCTACTCTTAAAAAAAGAGAGTTGCTTTGCACAACAAGCTACACTAGATCACAACACATTGTATGTAAGGTAAGAAATTATATGTGCTGACCAATTCCAATGAAGACAGCCTGGAATCCCTCGTCTTTCAGAGAGGTCAGGCTCATCCCGTTCATACCCAGTCCCTTCTCTAGGACAACCTGAGAGGAGAAAAGTAGCACGTTAGACATTTTAGGGATTTTGTGCATTTGCCACTGTATTATTAGCTGTAAGTTAACTTATTTACTGTAAGTGAATAATCAGTGACATTTGTAATTACAACTAGCTTAAATAAATAAACACAACGAAATAGAAGTACAAAGACAATAGGACAATGGTCGGATAGCATTAATCTGGGGTTAAGTAACTACATGGAACAGGGACAGAGGACACAGTCACAACAGCGGTCTATTTGTTTGTGTTTGTCACTGGTGTAATAGAGTGAAGTCCTTCTCATTTCCCCCGCACTCTTTCTCTCAATTCAATTAATTGAGAGGCCATCGTAATGGGATTCATTTCTGGAGATGAATAAAGCCTTGAAGTAATTGGTCAGAACACAAGAAGAAATATCTACCTCCCCTCCCTCCCTCCCTTTGCTTCGATCTAGCCAACCTCAAGGAATGCTGTCTCCCCCGCTCTCTCTTTCTTTTCCCCATGTCTCTCTCTCTCTGTCCGTCCGTCCGTCTCTGTCCGTCCCTCCCTGTCCGTCCGTCCCTCCCCCTTCCTCCCCGTCTCTCTCTCTCTCTCTCTCTCTCTCTCTCTCTCTCTCTCTCTCTCTCTCTCTCTCTCTCTCTCTCTCTCTCTCTCTCTCTCTCTCTCTGTCAAATAAATAAACAATTAAGAATAAATCAAATTAATCACGGTCAGGTGAGCTGGATGAGTAGTATTGATTGGCCCTTTCCCAGGCCGTGGCATTCAGACAATGACCAGATGGATGCCACTCGCCGGAGGAAGTCTCTTTGTCACTTAGCTTCCCCCACCGTGGCTTCTAATTGTCTCCTTCTGCCCTGTCCCTGTTTGTTTGTTTAGGGCTTTCTATTGTCGTTATTAATGTCACTGATATTTTCCTGGTGAAGGGTTCATAGCTCTTGACAGTGAGAGTGAGAGTGCTGCGTGTGAGTAAGCATTGTTTGTCTGTGGTTGGGTGAATGTGCGTGCAGTCAAGTGTGTACCAGCGATGAGGTGTGTGTAAGCAGTCAGGTGTGGTGAGGTGGTGTGTGTAAGCAGTCAGGTGTGGTGAGGTGGTGTGTGTAAGCAGTCAGGTGTGGTGAGGTGGTGTGTGTAAGCAGTCAGGTGTGGTGAGGTGGTGTGTGTATAAGCAGTCAGGTGTGGTGAGGTGGTGTGTGTAAGCAGTCAGGTTTGGTGAGGTGGTGTGTGTAAGCAGACAGGTGTGGTGAGGTGGTGTGTGTAAGCAGTCAGGTGTGGTGAGGTGGTGTGTGTATAAGCAGTCAGGTGTGGTGAGGTGGTGTGTGTATAAGCAGTCAGGTGTGGTGAGGTGGTGTGTGTAAGCAGTCAGGTGTGGTGAGGTGGTGTGTGTAAGCAGTCAGGTGTGGTGAGGTGGTGTGTGTAAGCAGTCAGGTGTGGTGAGGTGGTGTGTGTAAGCAGTCAGGTGTGGTGAGGTGGTGTGTGTAAGCAGACAGGTGTGGTGAGGTGGTGTGTGTAAGCAGTCAGGTGTGGTGAGGTGGTGTGTGTATAAGCAGTCAGGTGTGGTGAGGTGGTGTGTGTATAAGCAGTCAGGTGTGGTGAGGTGGTGTGTGTAAGCAGTCAGGTGTGGTGAGGTGGTGTTTGTGCACACGTGTGCATTCGTGGGTGCTTGCGTTCTTGCTCGTGTGTGCTTTCGTGTGTGTGTGTGTGTGCTTTTGTGTGTGTGTGTGTGTGTGTGTGTGTGTGTGTGTGTGTGTGTGTGTGTGTGTGTGTGTGTGTGTGTGCGTGTGTGTGTGTGTGTGCGCGCGCACATGCATTCGTATGTGCACGTGTGCTTGCTTTCATGCATGTGTGTGTGCGTGTGCGTGTTCCGCGGGCTTATTACCTTCACCCCCAGGTCTTTCATCAGCTCAATCTCAAACTGCACCACCTCATAGGGCAGGCGGAACTGAGGGATCTCTGCAGTACTGAAACAGAGGAATAGAGGAAGAAGTAAAACATTACCAGTTATTAATCACTAGCTATCAATCAAGTAAATAAATCATCAATACGAACAATATCTGGCCCACTGGATAACTTAGCTAAGGCTTTTGTACAAAGGTCTTATCTCTGAAATGGAGTGCCACGGTGTCAAAATGGTTGAATGTAAAAGAATTACCAACAGGATTGTGCATCCATTGGTCACATCCTGTATAATGTGTTGAGTTAACGTAGAAGCAGCATAAGGAGTTCATACGCGTACACAGTATTCCATGAATCCATCATGAATTGATATGACCAGGCATTATGTACAGGATGTCATCCTTATAGAAGTGTTATGTGAGCATCACGACTGTGGCTCCAAGTAGAGTGCATTGCAATTTCCCCCTTCAACATTGAGGGACCTCACACACAGTACAGATAGACTCACATCTAATTAAATTCCTAAGTCTCTGGAAATGAGTAATAATGAGTGCAACCCATCTACCTCAAGCCGCCGATATATTTCTGTTTCTCGAACACGGTGATGTTGTCATAACCCAGTCTGGCCAGGTAGGAGGCACAGCTGATGCTCGCCGGGCCGCAACCAATCAGAGCGATCTTGGCATGAAAGCTCTCCGGCATGTCATCCGGAGGCGGCAGGTCAGGGTTCCGCACCTGAGGAATTCCCATTTTGCTGAAAACCTGGAATGAAAAACGACGGAACGACGTCTTAAGAAGAAGAAAACAAAACATTTCCAGTATCCGTTTGACAGGCCAGGAAGAAGTTCATATGGACTTGACATTTATGGTTGTCACATTGGACAAAGGTCAGAGCCCTGAGTGGGCTGGGATTTTAGTGTGAGGGGCATTCCAAAAGAGGAATTGCACATTAATATGTGACATTTGATATGAGAGGAACTGACAAGTTGAAATTGAACAAAATGATTACAGTCCATCTTTAACCCCACTGCTACTTGTTGAGATGGAGGACTGATGCTCTCGATGGTGGTTCTGTCTTGAGCCATGCTAGCCAGTCTGCAGTAGTTTACAGTATCATAACTTTATTTTCCAGGGAACCTCTGACACACTATGGCAGTTTTATTATGTGGGTACTATGATAATGGTGCATCATTTATGTGCAGCTACAGAATGTGAGCTGAATAGCCTGCATATCGGATGAGCAAAGTTGGCAAAATTACATACGTGTATTTTCAGAATGTTTGGGTATTTATGGCATTTTTTAAAATTCTGCAAGCACCTTTCTCCTGTACCTTTAGGGAACCTGGGTACTATAGGCGTCCAGCCCGGTATCAGCATATAAGCGTCCATCTGGTACGATTTTGTTAAAAGATTAGCTTCAAGGAACATGATGCCAAAGTGAATACATTGCATTCAATGGGGTGAAGATTAGCCTCACATTATTGATGCCTAGGGAAAGGCACCACGGGACATGATGCATAAATGAATATATTGCATTGAATATTTTTTTAAGATACTTTTGTATGTTGCCTGTAATAAATCATAATTCACTTACATGTTATTCAATAATAAGGAAAAAACGTATTCTCAGAATGCATTAGATCAAACACTGAATGGAAGGGAGCAGTCTACTGTAAGATATTATGGCATAAATACAAACAAAATACTGGTTGACGTCTTTGAAATAGAATCAAGCTAATGTGAAACGGCCCATCCCAACGGGGGCTTACGTAAAAAAAAATCAAAAATGCTTGTTTTTACAGATGACAAAAGTTCAGATTCTGAGCTGCAAAATGGTACTTCAAACAATGTGATTGGAGGAAGCATGGGACATTATTCTGCTTTAAAATGTGATAATCTTGTTAATCTTTTAGGAGACAAGTAGGAGAAAAAAGCCCTTGAAAGACTTTGTTGAGTGCTAGAGAGCTCTGCTTTGTTTACGCCCATTCAGCATCGTTCACACCCTCTTAAGCCATCGACCCACCCATCTCTTTAAGAAATCACATGTAAACGTTTTGCACACCGTCTCCATGGTCAACCCCTCCATTATCTCAACCAATCATGGCCAGCTAGGAAGGATCCTGTCATTCCCCCTATATAGCTCAATGTTTTCTCCTTGGCTAAACTTGTCTCATAATTTAAAAATTTTCATATTTGTATCTGCTAAGACCCATCCCCTTTGTTACTGTTGCAACATTGGACAACAGTGTCTGTTTAAGCGAAAGATCAAGTGTATTTTTGTGCATCGCATGCATCTCAATCCGCCGCATTCACCTATGTCGCACTTCCACATCAGCGGTGAAAGGTGACAGAGCGAGAGCGGCGCCTTCTCGCAAGATCGTCTGCAGTGTCCGAGCGGTTTGGCCTTGAAACGGTTATGACCCCTCTATGGAATGATGATACTGCCCCGGGACCAGTTGAAAAAAATGGATGGAAGTATGTGGAGACTGTTGAGGGCCAAAAATAAGGATTTAAATACATATTAAAAAACATGTCTAATGTTTCCTGATCTTTCTTATACAGTATCTCTCAGATAAAGGACAGACACTTCCTTTAGATTTTTCTTTTTGGGGGGGGGGGGGGGGGGACTATCTGTTGTTCCATATAGTGAATCTGTTATTTTTTATTTTTATCTTTATTTTACTAGGCAAGTCAGTTAAGAACAAATTCTTATTTTCAATGACGGCCTAGGAACAGTGGGTTAACTGCCTGTTCAGGGGCAGAACGACAGATTTGTACCTTGTCAGCTCGGGGGTTTGAACTTGCAACCTTCCGGTTACTAGTCCAACGCTCTAACCACTAGGCTACCCTTGCCTATGTGTTTGTATAGGCAAATAGCAGTAAGGCCCACATTTTTTTTTTTTTAACATTTGTATCAAATAATGTATATATATTTTATACTTCAAGGGCTTAAAATTCAAAATAAATAGCTAAATTATCCTTATTATGACCTTCTTAAAACAATTCCAGCCCCCCCACCCAAATAATTATTTACAATGACAGCCTACCCCGGCCAATTGCACGCCGCCCTATGGGACTCCAATCGCAGCCAGTTGTGATCCAGCCTGGAATTGAACCAGGGTTTGATAACTCTAGCAACGAGATGCAGTGCCTTAGACCACTGCGCCACTCAGGAGTAGGGGATTAGAGAATGGAGAGAGAGAGAGAGAGAGAGAGAGAGAGAGAGGGAGAACAGCTATAAAAACCGACAGACGTGTTACGCAACTAATAAACGTTGGTTTGATTTTGTCTGTCTGTCTGTCTGTCTGTCTGTCTGTCTGTCTGTCTGTCTGTCTGTCTAAGTATTTCCCCAATTTACCTTCAATGCATTGTCCTGATTTATGTTAACTCCCTTTACACACATCTATGCATCAATACCTTTACTCATATCTTTTTGTATTGACTTAAGCATCATGCCACGTGACTAATCACCCTCCATTGAATGCAATGTATTCACTTAGGCATCATGTCCATGATACCTTTCTCTAGGCTTCCATAGTGTGATGCTAATCTCTCCCCCATTGTAAGCAATGTATTCACTTAGGAGTCATGTCCGTGATGCCTTTCTCTAGGCTTCCATAGTGTGATGCTAATCTCTCCCCTACTGAATGCAATGTAATCACTTGGGAGTCATGTTCCTCGAAGCCTATCTTTTTGCAAAATCATACCAGATTGATGCTTATCAATGATATCATGTTGTGGCGTCCCACTGTCCCTTACTCAGCTACACTGTTGACCTGGGATGTCCTGTGACAACTACTGTGATTTGGTGTTCTTGGAAGCAATGTTTCTTCTGGCAATTGGACCGCTTGAAAAAAGATTTAGACAGGACCCGTAACAGGTATCAGTATTGGTAAACATGAATATACGGAGACAATCTCCGGGTATACCTGACCAATATTGAAAATTCAAAGCCCCTTTGCTAAAAATATTTTTAGAATACTGTAAAATCTCAGCATACAAAAGAACGCAGAAAATATCAATATACTGTTGAAGTCGGAAGTTTACATACACTTAGGTTGGGGTCCTTAAAACTCGTTTTTCAATCACTCTACAAATTTCTTGTTAACAAACTATAGTTTTGGCAAGTCGGTTAGGACATCTACTTTGTGCATGACACAAGTAATTATTTCACTTATAATTTACTGCATCACAATTCCAGTGGGTCAGAAGTTGCAGAAAATGATATCATGGCTTTAGAAGCTTCTGATAGGCTAATTGACATAATTTGAGTCAATTGGAGGTGTACCTGTGGATGTAGTTCAAGGCATACCTTCAAACTCAGTGCCTCTTTACTTGACATCATGGGAAAATTAAAAGAAATCAGACCTCAGAAAAAAAAGTAAACCCCACAAGTCTGGTTCATCCTTGGGAGCAATTTCCAAATGTACCACATTCATCTGTACAAACAATAGTACACAAGTATAAACACCATGGGACCACGCAGCTGTCATACCGTTCAGGAAGGAGACGCGTTCTGTCTCCTAGAGATTAATGTACTTTGGTGCGAAAAGTGCAAATCAATCCCAGAACAACAGCAAAGGACCTTGTGAAGATGCTGGAGGAAACAGGCACAAAAGTATCTATATCCACAGTAAAACGAGTCCTATATCGACATAACCTGAAAGGTCGCTCAGCAAGGAAGAAGCCACTGCTCCAAAACCGCCATTAAAAAGCCCCACTACAGTTTGTATCTGCACATGGGGACAAAGATTGTACTTTTTGGAGAAATGTCCTCTGGTCCGAACAGAGCTGTTTGGCCATAATGACCATTGTTATGTTTGGAAGAAAAGGGGGAGGCTTGCAAGCTGAAGAACACCATCCCAAAAATGATTCATCGGGGTGGCAGCATCATGTTGTGGGGGTGCTTTGATGCTGGAGGGACTAGTGCACTTCACAAAATAGATGGCATCATGAGGCAGGAAAATTACGTGAATATATTGAAGCAACATCTCAAGACACCAGTCAGGAAGTTAAAGCTTGGTTGCAAATGGGTCTTCCAAATGGACAATGACCCCAAGCATACTTCCAAAGTTGTGGAAAAATGGCTTAAGGACAACAAAGTCAAGGTATAGGAGTGGCCATCACAAAGCCCTGACCTCAATCCCATAGAAAATGTGTGGGCAGAACTGAAAAAGCATGTGCAAGCAAGGAGCAAGGAAGAATGAGCCAAAATTCACCCAACTTATTGTGGGAAGCTTGTGGAAGGCTACCCAAAACATTTGACCCAAGTTAAACCATTTAAAGGCAATGCTACCAAATACTAATTGAGTGTATGTAAACTTCTGACCCACTGGGAATGTGATGAAAGAAATAAAAGCTGAAATAAATAATTCTCTTTACTATTATTCTGACATTTCACATTCTTAAAAGAACGTGGTGATCCTAACTGACCTAATACAGGGAATTTTTACTAGAATTAAATGTCAGGAATTGTGAAAAACTGAGTTGAAATGTATTTGGCTAAGGTGTATGTAAACTTCCGACTTCAACTGTAGGAAAAAGAAAAAGAATAGCTCATGATCTACAGCAATCCTATAAGTGGACCACAAAAAAATATGAAATACCTAGGATGCTTAATAAGTGACAACAAATACACTGTATAAAGATATAACTGTATTCCAATTAAATGGAACAATCTTCACATAAATCATACAGGTAGAATAAACCTTTTCAATGTTTTTGTATTTATCGTCAGTAATACCAATTACCCCACCAAAGACCTATACTTGGTCATAACAGACTTCATATGGGAAAATAAAATGTATAGAATAAAAAGGAAAGTTTTACATCTTCCTAAGTCTGAGGGTGGTTTTAGCCTTCTAGAATTGTATCAACTCCTTACCCAAGTCTTTAACTTGTGACATATAGTCTAATACACCAAAGAGGAACCATCGGTACATATTGAAGATGTGCATATCCCCAGAATATTTGTACGCGTCTATTTTCAACGGATAAAGCTAAGAACATTAACAACGTCATATTTAACAACACTATAACAATATGGAAGAAAATGAAACATATTCTACAATAACCAATATTACTCTCTAAAAACACAAACCTATGGAACAGTCCTTGGATTGCTTTTCAGAATTCACAGATAAATTGGTCCACGTGGAAAACTAATAGCATAGAAGCCGTAAATGACTTGCAAACAGGAAAAACATTTACAGTGCCTTGCGAAAGTATTCGGCCCCCTTGAACTTTGCAACCTTTTGCCACATTTCAGGCTTCAAACATAAAGATAAAAAGCTGTATTTTTTTGTGAAGAATCAACAACAAGTGGGACACAATCATGAAGTGGAACAACATTTATTGGATATTTCAAACTTTTTTAACAAATCAAAAACTGAAAAATTGGGCGTGCAAAATTATTCAGCCCCCTTAAGTTAATACTTTGTAGCGCCACCTTTTGCTGCGATTACAGCTGTAAGTCGCTTGGGGTATGTCTCTATCAGTTTTGCACATCGAGAAACTGAATTTTTTTCCCATTCCTCCTGGCAAAACAGCTCGAGATCAGTGAGGTTGGATGGAACAGCAGTTTTCAGTTCTTTCCACAGATTCTCGATTGGATTCAGGTCTGGACTTTGACTTGGCCATTCTAACACCTGGATATGTTTATTTTTTGAACCATTCCATTATAGATTTTGCTTTATGTTTTGGATCATTGTCTTGTTGGAAGACAAATCTCCGTCCCAGTCTCAGGTCTTTTGCAGACTCCATCAGGGTTTCTTCCAAAATGGTCCTGTATTTGGCTCCATCCATCTTCCCTTCAATTTTAACCATCTTCCATGTCCCTGCTGAAGAAAAGCAGGCCAAACCATGATGCTGCCACCACCATGTTTGACAGTGGGGATGGTGTATTCAGGGTGATGAGCTGTGTTGCTTTTACGCCAAACATAACGTTTTGCATTGTTGCCAAAAAGTTCCATTTTGGTTTCATCTGACCAGAGCACCTTCTTCCACATGTTTGGTGTGTCTCCCAGGTGGCTTGTGGCAAACTTTAAACGACACTTTTTATGGATATCTTTAAGAAATGGCTTTCTTCTTGCCACTTTTCCATAAAGGCCAGATTTGTGCAATATACGACTGATTGTTGTCCTATGGACAGTCTCCCACCTCAGCTGTAGATCTCTGCAGTTCATCCAGAGTTATCATGGGCCTCTTGGCTGCATCTCTGATCAGTCTTCTCCTTGTATGAGCTGAAAGTTTATAGGGACGGCCAGGTCTTGGTAGATTTGCAGTGGTCTGATACTCCTTCCATTTCAATATTATCGCTTGCAC